>NC_073695.1:1526269-1647682 GCF_029784165.1 Wyeomyia smithii | reverse complement strand
AGAAGAGAGAAGAGAGAAGAGTAGAGGTAGGACAACAAGAAATGTGAAGAATATGGTGTGATTCAAACATAATAATATAATATACAGGTGTTTCTCTTTATGACGTAACCTGTCTTACAACGTAACCTTTTTATAGCGTTAATCGATACAACGTATCTTTTTACTCTAAACAACGCAGTTCTAAAAATTTTTAAATTAAATAAACTTTTTGTGTACCATAGAACATCTAAAAATACTTGGATGACCTTCCCGAGGTAATCGGACACAAACGTCAGGTAGCAGATAAACCATTGTTGTTTATGCCACTTTATGGTATATATTCTGTTGTGATAAATAAATCGTTAATTTGAACAACAAAAATGCATATTGATAAATGCGGTGATCTAAAATTGTGAATTATGTTCAATAGAAATAAGAGAGTGATTGAAGAAAAAAATAGGGAAGAAATGAGAAATATGAGGGAAACAAGAGAGAAATAAAATTGTAAGAAGTGAGAAACGAGAGAAAAATAAAAGAGAAAAAAATATGAGAGAAATAAGAGAGAAATAAGAAAGCAGTAAAACAGAAATAAGAGTGAATTTAAAAAGAAATAAGAGGAAGATTTTAATAAGAGAGAAACAATAGTAAATAAGAAAGAAATAGAAGGAAAAAGGAAGAAACGAGAGAGAAAGAATGAAGAGATAAGAGAGAAAAAATATCAATTTGAGGAAAAAAAGAAAAGTAACAGATAAATGGAAAAGATATGAGGGAGAAAAGAGAAAGAAATTAAAAATATGAGATGAATGAATAGAAATATGAGAGTAAGAAAACGAAAATATGGAAAAAAAGAAACGAGAGAGAAAGAAAACAGACAATATTTAAGGTAATCGAAAACAAGCATTAGCAGATAAATCATTGTTGTGTTTGCCACTTAATGGTACATTTTCTGTTGTGACAAACAAATCGGTAGTTTGAATAATAAAAATACATTGATATATGCGGTAATCTAAAATTTTGAATCATGTCTGAAATATTTAAAGATATAGGTCATTTTTCTAGTGGATCTTTTTAGGAAAAACATGTTTCGGTATAACGTAATTTCGACATAACGTAACGTGTTTACCTTGTAACGAGAAATACCTGTAATAGAGCCATATTGATTACAAATATCTAAAAAATTTAACATTGCTACTTATCTTTCTCTTCATAACAAAATTTACAACTCGAGATTTTGCTAATGAATGCTTGAGATATGTAAATAAATAGAAAAAAGTTACCAACTGTTGCTCATAGTTCAAGCAAAAAAAAATCAAGCTCCAAGCAAAAATCAACTGCGTCTATCTAAGAGTTTCATTTCCGATCAAACTGTAGAAAACATGTTCTACACACCATGCTTTACCCTATAATTCAACCAACGAAGAGAGCGAAATATTCGTTTGAAGCCATCTGTTTATAACATTCTTACACGCTAATACAGCACAGACAACGACCCGTAAGTGGCAAATTCTAACATTTTCCGTCAGGTAGCGTTGATAATTTTGTTTGACGTTCCGGTTCTTTCGCATATGTTTCTCTACAGATAAGGATTGCTACTTTGTTTTGATTCGTTCATTCATTGCGCAGATCCTTTCACAAGTGCTAGCAAACATGTTGCATATTTCGTAACTTTAAACTAAGTTTGCGGTAAAAATACATTACAAAGTGTGCAGAATGTGACACACGAGCGTATAAATGTGTGTATTATACCTGTTACCGCTATCAACCAGAACGGTGAGTACCTAAATGTAAACGTAATTATAATCGATGTTGGCTGTTTTGGTTGGATTATCTTTTCGCCTGACACTTCGTTCCACACTCCGCCAGCAAAACAAGAAAAAAAAAACCACATGATTCAGCAGACAGTCTACCATTCCAGTGCGAGTGCGAGCGTGCGGTCATACGATCTGAAACTCCGGTCTGCGATTGATAAAACATCACCGTTTTGTTAACGCAAGCAAGCAAGCAAGTAGGCAAGCGAAGACGAGAGGTGAAAACCCGTTTCTCGTTTACGGTGTGCTACAGAAGAGTCTACAGGCGAAGATTTTCACTTCTCTTCGGCGCGACCATTCAGTCACTGCTCGGAGTTTCGTTCAGGTGGATGATTTAAGAGGAACGCTCTGCTGTCGGGAGTCGTGCACTTACAACGATCACACCAATTGGCTAATTACACTCCCCTTCCGTGTGACATAATCCCTGGCGAAACAAAAAAAAAAGGGATCGCATCGACTAAAACGGTAATACGCGCGCGACCAGTAGAAGCAAGAACGTCGCGTGTGACTGTGAAATTACATAATTTCAAAGGTTCAGTAATCCAGTGGTTCCGAGTACTGTGACCTACTGACGGAATAACGGGGTTTCTCGTATGCTACAGAGAAAGTATCTTGAATGAAATTGCTACGTACGTGGACGCGTGTTGAAGAGGGAAAAGAAAGTTCAGCTCAGCTCAGCCAGTGTATTGCGTTTCGGTGGTCGCGTTTTGGTGCTGCCTCATTGTGAAGAAAGTTTCGTCTTTTTAAGGTGTATCCAACGAGCGTCGAGCACGTAACAGATCGAACCAAACGATGAGAAACTGTCCGGAGAATGTGGGAATCTTGGCGCTGGAGATTATCTTCCCGTCGCAGTATGTCGACCAGACGGAGCTGGAAGTATTTGATGGTGTGTCTGCTGGGAAGTACACAATCGGATTAGGCCAGAGCCGGATGGGATTCTGTTCCGATCGCGAAGATGTCAACTCGTTATGTTTGACAGTGGTGAAGAATCTGCTGGATCGTCAAAATGTTCCACTGTCTAAGATTGGCCGTCTGGAGGTAGGCACGGAAACCATCGTGGACAAGTCGAAAAGTGTGAAATCGGTGTTGATGCAATTATTTGGCCCAGACGGGTTGACCAATCTGGAAGGGATCGATACTAAAAATGCATGCTACGGAGGTACGGCAGCGCTGTTCAATGCTGTGGATTGGGTGGAATCTTCGAGCTGTAAAGGCCGATTAGCGCTGGTTGTTTGTGCTGATATTGCGGTGTATGCCCAGGGATCAGCACGTCCTACTGGAGGTGCAGGAGCTGTCGCCATGCTGGTAGGACCAAATGCTCCACTTGTTGTTGAGAGAGGACTTCGTGCAACTTTCATGAAACACGCGTATGATTTCTACAAACCAGACCTCAGTTCGGAATATCCAGTTGTAGATGGGAAACTTTCGATACAGTGTTATCTGAGTGCACTGGACAATTGTTATCAACTCTACAGGCAACAGTTCGCCCAAAGCAATCCCAGTGCGAAGGAAATTGATTTGGAACATTTTGAGGCCTTCATTTTTCACACGCCCTATTGTAAGCTTGTACAGAAATCTTTGGCACGACTAGGTTTGAACGATTTCGTTCTAACCTCTACTGATCAACGAGCACTGAAATATCCTGGCTTCGAGCAGTTTGAAGGTGTGAAGCTTGAGGAGACATATTTTGATCGAGAGGTAGAGAAGGCCTTCATGACTTATTTCACCCCAGTATTCAATGCGAAAACAAAACGATCTCTGCACATCGCTAACCAGGTAGGCAACATGTACACACCATCTGTGTACGGTGGTTTGGTATCACTGCTTATCAATAGTGACGATACGGAACTAATCGGCAAGAAGGTGGGTGTTTTTTCCTACGGATCTGGACTTGCTTCAACAATGTATTCAATTGCTATCACCTCCAATCCGCAAGATCTCAGCTCTCTGAAAGATCAGCTCAGCTATGTACAGCCGTTACTGAATGCCAGGCGCAAAGTTTCACCGGAACAGTTTACCAAGCTGATGGAAATCCGTGAAGCCAACAATCATACCGCACCCTATGAGCCATCAGGTAGTATTGAAGCGCTCTTTCCCGGTACTTATTACCTCAAATCAGTGGATAAAATGCATCGTCGGTTGTACGAACGTGTTCCACCGTCAGAAAACCCTAACAAGCCAACAAATCTACCCGTTGAGACCAACCACGTGCACGAAAGCTTGCCTACGCAATCGTGGCCCAACAATGTTGGCATTTTGGCGCTGGAAGTTATTTTCCCCTCGCAATACGTAGACCAAACTGAACTCGAAGTGTATGATGGTGTTTCCGCTGGGAAATATACGATCGGTTTAGGTCAGAGCCGGATGGGCTTTTGCTCCGATCGAGAAGATGTCAATTCACTATGTCTGACGGTGGCCAACAATCTGCTGGAACGTCATCAGATTTCCCACTCGCGAATTGGTCGGTTGGAAGTTGGAACCGAAACTTTGGTTGATAAATCGAAAAGTGTGAAGACAGTGCTAATGAAGTTGTTTGAAGAACACGGAGTGTCAAATTTGGAGGGAATCGACACAACGAACGCTTGCTACGGCGGAACTGCGGCCTTGTTTAATGCTGTGAACTGGGTCGAATCATCGAGCTGTAAAGGTCGGCTGGCACTTGTTGTTTGTGCGGATATTGCCGTATATGCAGAGGGGACAGCGCGGCCCACTGGTGGGGCCGGTGCAATCGCTATGCTAGTGGGACCGAATGCACCGTTGACCATTGATCGAGGACTTCGTGCCACTTTTATGAAGCATGCGTACGATTTTTACAAGCCAGATTTAAGCTCGGAATATCCGGTTGTCGATGGAAAACTATCCATACAGTGCTATCTGAGTGCGCTGGATAATTGCTACCAGCTGTACAGAGAGCTTTACGCTGAACAGAACCCGAACGCCAGTGCGATTAACCTAAGCCACTTTGATGCCATCGTTTTTCATACTCCGTACTGTAAATTGGTTCAGAAATCTCTGGCACGCCTTGGTTTGAATGATTTTGTTCTGACTCCGGCAAGTCAACGGGCAGCAGTTTACCCTGGATTCGACCAGTTTCAGGAGGTCAAACTCGAAGAAACGTATTTTGACCGGGACGTTGAAAAAGCTTTCATGACATATTTCACTCCAGTGTTCAACGCAAAAACGAAGGCCTCTCTGCATCTAGCCAATCAAGTTGGCAATATGTACACTCCATCCGTGTACGGAGGTTTAGTGTCACTTCTAATCAACAGTGACGTGAAGGAACTAACTGGTAAAAAGGTGGGTGTCTTCTCTTACGGTTCCGGTTTGGCGTCGTCGATGTACTCCATCTCCGTAAGCTCGAATGCAGAAACCGTCGCTACATTCAAGGCTCACCTCAACTACGTACAGCCACTGTTGGATTCCAGACAAAGAGTAGCACCCGAAGAATTTACTCGCTTGATGGAGATCCGTGAAAAGAACAACCACGCGGCCCCTTATGAACCGAGCGGATCGGTGGATGTCCTGTTTCCTGGAACGTACTATCTTAAGACGGTCGACAAAATGCACAGGCGCAGCTATGACCGTACTCCGACTAGGACGAATTGTGCCAATTGTACTTCCTAGTGACTGGTTGTTGGGATACAGTTGGGAAGGGACGGGAAGGGTGACGTGTTTAGGAAAAGTATGACAATATCTATATATCTGGCTATATTTTTTGTGAAAAAAGTAGGATTTTTAATAGCATACATTATTCGGAAAGGAGCAGTAATTGTTATGTTTGATGGGTAGTATAAATTTTTATAATAAATTATTTAATTTGTTGCTCATGATTTGAATCCGGTGTTTATCAAGGTTGCTTTCGACAGTCCATGATTGTGTATGAGTTTTTACTATGAACTTAATTTCTTTAGAAGACTGATCGGTCATATATTGTGGGATTTCACTAGTAGCTGACAAATAACGACAGATAATAATAATTCAGGATCAACTGATGCTTTATAGCGGAACACAATTCCCACTTATAATGGTAGTTAGGTATACATACTAATTGCTAGTTAAATTTGACCCCAAACAGTCACCACATTTTATTCGGCACGTTTTTGTTCAACTCAGGTACGACGGGTGACGCTGAAGGTACGTGCAGAAAAAAAATCATTCAAACATTCTTTTCGCTATGGTAGAAATCCAATAGGTACTGGGAGATGCTCGTTATTATTTATAACTAAAATAGAAGTTAGTTTTCGCTCAAGCGACTCCTCTAATATACCAAACTGTCGAGAAACGCAACGTAAATCTTTCTCTATGTTGCAGTCTTGGACATGCAATAAAACTTTTCGCGCTATTGATCTTTGTATGAAGCGTGCTTTTTGTTCGAACTAAACAATCCGAATCTTCTTTTTGTCTTTCTTTGTGACGCAAACCAGGTGTTAGATTTCAATCCAAGATGTCACAACTTTTGTCGGCGGAAACAGACGTGTGAGATTGACAATCTTCGGTGTTATGAATGGGTTTAAAATTCGTCACTAACGGATAATTTTTTTTTTTTTTTTTTAAGGGGGGATTTGTTAGTAGCTTAAGTATTTATGATAAATATCAGTAAATAATGAGTATGTGTGTCCAATCACAAATTGTGACTTCTCAACACTATTAGAAATTTGTAATTTTAATTGTTAGGATTTGTTTGCTTTCGCAATTAGAACTTATCATTCGTAGGGATTTAAACCTACTTGTCAGAAAAGGGGAAGTAAACTTACAACTAACTTAATTGCTAACTTATTGGCTATAAAGAGAGCTTATCGTAGCAATTGAGGATTGCAACGATTTTTGTCGAAAATTGTTAATAATTTTATTTGACATAGCTTCTAATGGTTCAACACCAGTAAGTCTATGTAATTCGAGTGTACCAAACCAAGGAGGACGCTTCAAAATCATTTTCAGAATTTTATTCTGAATCGTTTGGAGCGTTTTCTTCCTTGTTGAACAGCAACTTGACCAGATCGGTACAGCATAAAGCATTGCTGGTCTAAAAATTTGTTTGTAAATCAAAAGTTTGTTCTTTAAACAAAGTTTGGAATTCCTGTTAATGAGAGGATATAAACATCTCGTATATTTGATGCACTTGGCTTGTATACTCTCAATGTGCTCTTTGAAAATAAGTTTTTTATCATAACTTAGTTCCAAGTACTTAACCTTGTCTGACCAACTTAAAATAACCCCATTCATCTTGACAACGTGATTATTGTTTGGCTTGAGGAAAGAAGCCCTAGGCTTATGCGGAAAAATTATCATTTGAGTTTTAGAAGCATTGGGAGAGATTTTCAACTTTTGCAAGTAGGAAGAAAAAATATCTAAACTTTTCTGCAATCGACTGCATATGACACGAAGGCTTTTTCCTTTTACGGAAATGCTTGTGTCATCACAGAACAATGACTTTGTGCATCCTGGAGGCAAATCAGGAAGATCTGAAGTGAATATGTTGTACAGGACTGGACCCAAGACTGAACCTTGAGGTACACCTGCTCTGACAGGAAATATATCAGATTTGGAATTCTGATAGACAACCTGCAGAGTTCGGTCAGTAAGATAATTTTTTTAAAATTTTGATTAGGATAATTTGAAAATTAAAAGTTTGCAATTTCGCAATCAAACCATTATGCCAAACACTGTCGAATGCTTTTTCTATGTCTAAAAGAGCAGCTCCAGTGGAATAACCTTCAGATTTGTTAGCTCGTATCATATTAGTAACTCTGAACAATTGATGAGTTGTGGAATGCCCATGGCGAAATCCAAACTGTTCATTTGCAAAAATTGAATTTTCGTTGATGTGCGACATCATTCTGTTAAGAATAATTCTCTCAAACAGTTTACTTATTGAAGAAAGCAAACTGATTGGTCGATAACTTGAAACTTCAGCTGGGTTCTTATCCGGTTTTAAAATGGGAGTAATTTTTGCATTTTTTCCATAATTTGGGAAAATATGCAATTTTGAAGCAGCAATTGAAAATTTTCACTAAAAATTCCATTGTGCTCTCAGGGAGATGTTTGATTAGTATATTAAAGATTCCATCGTCACCAGGTGCTTTCATATTTTTGAAATTTTTAATAATTGATTTAATCTCATTCAAGTTAGTTTCAATTATTTCTGCAGGTAAAAAATTCTGGGAAGAAATTAAATTAAATTGACGTGTGACTTCATTTTCAATTGGACTCACAAAATTCAAATTTGAGTTATGAACACTCTCAAACTGCTGAGCAAGTATTTGAGCCTTTTGTTCATTGGATACAAGAAAACGTTCACCATCTTTTAAAACTGGAATAGGCTTTGAAGGTTTCTTAAGAATCTTCGACAGCTTCCAAAATGGTTTTGAATATGGTTTCAATTTTTCAACTTTAGTCTCAAAATTTTGATTTCTCAGAAGAGTAAATCTATGCTTAATCTCTTTCTGTAAATCTTTATAAATAGTTTTAAAAACAGGGTCACGAGAACGTTGATATTGACGTCTGCGGACATTTTTCAAACGAATTAGAAGTTGAAGATTTTCGTCAATTATTGATGAATCAAATTTCACTTGAGCCTTTGGAACAGAATAATTCCTGGCATCAACAATTGCACATTTTAATGCTTTCAAATCGGAATCAATATTCACTTCGTTTTGCAAATCAAGCTCATTATTGAAATTTCTCTCAATATGAGTTTTGTATCTTTCCCAATTAGCCTTGTTATAATTAAAAACAGAGCTCATAGGGTTTAAAACTGATTCATGTGATAAAGAAAAAGTTATTGGAAGATGGTCAGAATCAAAGTCAGCATGTGTGATCAAATCACTACATACATGACTTTGATCTGTCAGCACCAAATCAATTGTTGAAGGGTTTCTTACAGAAGAAAAGCATGTAGGACTATTCCGAGACAAAATAGAATAGTATCCTGAAGAACAATCGTTGAATAAAATTTTGCCATTGGAATTACTTTGAGAATTGTTCCATGAACGATGTTTAGCGTTAAAATCGCCGATTATGAAAAATTTCGAACGATTTCTGGTGAGTTTTTGTAAATCACCTTTAAAATAATTTTTGAGCTCGCGTGTGCATTGAAATGGTAAATATGCTGCGGCAATAAATAAAATCCCAAGTTCAGTTTGAACTTCAATTCCCAAAGTTTCAATAACTTTCGTCTCAAGATGGGGAAGAGCACGATGTTTGATTCGGCGATGAATAACAATTGCAACTCCACCGCCGGAACCCTGAATCCTATCATATCTATGAACCACGTAATTGGGATCATATTTTAATTTTATGTTAGGTTTCAAAAATGTTTCAGTAATAATTGCAATATGCACATTATTTACTGTTAAAAAGTTAAAAAGCTCATTCTCATTGGCCTTCAATGAGCGAGCATTCCAATTTAATATTTTAATTGTTTTATTTAAAATCATTGCTAAATTTTAAATTAGAAACATTTTTAATAGTAAAATTTGTGCCTATTTGAATGGCTTCAAACATTGATTTTGCCTGCAACATGGCGTTCATAAGATCGAACATTGCCTGTTGCAAAAAAGAAAGTTTACCTGCCGTAATAGGCCCCAGGCAGTTGACATTAGAAAAAATATTTTCGGCAGCAATATTAGCTGGAGTAATAGGTGTACAATTATTTTCTAGCGTGTTTTGCCTACCCATATTAACGGTCATTTTCGAATGTTCGAACTACCTGTAAACTGTGCATAAGTTAAACGGGTATGCAAAGGAGTAGGTAAACTATGCGTCACTGGTACGCTTGGAGAATTTTGTTTTGAAGTTGGTTGGTTAATTGAGAAATTGAA
This sequence comes from Wyeomyia smithii, assembly GCF_029784165.1. NCBI lineage: Eukaryota > Metazoa > Arthropoda > Insecta > Diptera > Culicidae > Wyeomyia > Wyeomyia smithii. The sequence goes on along the minus strand of NC_073695.1, from coordinate 1,638,075 downwards.
TTTTGTTTACCTTGCCTTGCCTTAACAATTGCTAAACGGACTGGGCATTGATTAAAATTTGACATATGGTTGCCGGTACAATTCGCACAGCGAAAATTTTTACTCTCTTTCACAGGACATGTGTCCTTTTTGGGAGAAAAGTCTCCACAATTAAGACATTTTTGGTCCATGTTACAGAATTTGGAACCATGGCCATAACGTTGGCAAGTACGGCATTGGGTGATATGCTTTTCACCTCCGCCATACTTCCTATAAATTTCCCACCTTACACGCACATTATACAAAGCATGTGCTTTTTCAAAAAATTTTAAGTTGTTAACCTCATTGCGGTTAAAATGAATTAAATAATTAACAAGGGAAATTCCAGTTCTCTGACTGTTTTCGCCTCGTGATTTTTGTTTCATTAGAATTACTTGGGTAGGGGCTATGCCAAGTAGTTCTGTTAAAGTAAGTTTGATCTCATCAACGGTTTGATCGTTGGTGAGACCTTTCAAGACAACCTTGAACGGCTTGGCGTTCTTGGTGTCATATGTAAAAAATTTGTACATCTTGTCAGTTAAATACTGAACAAGACGATCACGACCCTTTACTGAGTCGGCTAATAAGCGGCATTCACCTCTACGGCCAATTTGATAGGTAACTTTAACGTCAGAAACAAACGTTGAAAGTTCCTTTTTGAATATATTAAATTCAGAAGAAATAGTTACCACAATAGGTGGAACTTTCTCCTTTTTTAAAGATTTTATATTTTGTATAGTTTCATTATTGGTAACTTCCATTTCACCAGCTTCTTGCTCAGGCAAAATATCAAAAAGATTGTCACTACAGACACTCGAAGTGTCAGAAAGAGATGCCTCTCTTTTCCTCCCCGCAGCGATGCGAGGCTTCTTTTTCCGTCCAGCCATTTCAGGTGATACGAAAAAAGTTAAAACAAATGTTAAATTCAAAAGTAGGTAGTCTTGAGAAAGACTGATGGGAAATAACTTTCAGGTAGTCTTTAAAAGACACACTGACAAAACACAAACTTTGAAGCTATAGGCAGTCAAAGACCAGTCCACAAGCAACCGAAAAAACGTCTGATCTGTAGGACAGTTCAAGACGCACTCCACTAACGGATAATGATGTTTGCTTGCCAATATTAGAGGTTTTAAAGAATCGTCGAAATCCAAATTAAAAAGCAGCATCTGTTATTTTTTTATGTTTCCTGGCTTTCGAAAACGATTTTGTTTGCTATTTTTTGTTTATGGATAAATTTATTTTATTTTCGTTTGGTTTTCTGGTGTGTCATAACTCCTAGAAGTAAGACCAACTTTTTTGGGTTTATATTTCTTCCAGCTTTTTCTAGTCTCTCGCTTTTTTGGCGCTTATAAACAAATTCCAGAAATAGGGTGTGGGACTACTTCGATAAAGGTTTCCTTCGGCAAGTTTAGGGATCAAAATGTTTAAACAGTGCTTCCATATCTGCCGCAAAATATGTTCAACTCTAATCGCGAATTTCTTTATTTCTGGGTCAAAATCGAGCGAATAAAGAAGGAACCACAGTTAGGTTGAATGAAAAAAATCGCTATATCACTTTCTTATAATATCAAAAAATGGCTTCACATGTCATGAACTCTAATAAATAAAGAAGACGGCGCGTTTTGCAATAAATTCCTTTTTGTGCTAGCAACAAAAACCACCGAAGAGACTCCTTGATTGGTTTGAAGCTCTCATTAATTGCAAGTGTTCGAAGTGCATGAGTTTTTTGCTACCTCTAGTTAGTGCGCTGGAACTGGGATTATTTAAAAGTGCACAAATGTATATTTCTAGAGAAAACGGTAATCTAATATGTGTTCCGTGAATGTTTCCTTCGGTAGTATGTTTGAGAGCGTACTCATCAAGTTCTAGATTACGAGAGAGATCATCTAAGCCTATAGTTCTCGTTAACAAACTCTACAAATCACAAGTAAGCTTCCATTGGTTAACAATGCCATCGAAACGGCTCCACTCTTGACCAGAATGATAACATCGATCGCGAGACAAACTTGGCTGATGACAGCTGAGTCACGAACGAGATAGGCAGTTTACTCAGACGAGCCTCTGCAGCCTAAAGCCGTGGTGGCTCGTACCGTATCAATAATTTTCCTCCACTTTCGTCGGTCCTGAGCTACTACTCGCGCCCCCTAGCACGTTGAGCCCCTCTGATTAAGGTGTCGGTGGGGTCCTTGGAGAAAACCGATTTTGCTGCACTGTTATCCGGCAACCTCGCTACATGTCCAGCCATTGCAGGCTCCCGACCTTCGTCAGGTACACAATGGGAGTTTCTCCAAGTAGTGCCTACTTAGTTTCCTGGTGAAACATCCCTCAGGATTACACCTGCGTCACAATGTTACGCCAACGTCCTTGGTCCATAGCAGCTTGTCTACAGTTTCTTGAGTGTCTCACACTTTCAAGATCTTGCTCCATTTGGTCTGACCACCTAGCTCGTTGTGCACCTCTACGTCTTGTACCTGCCGGATTCGAAACGAACACCATTTTTGCGGGATTGTAGTCCTGCATTCTTACAACATGTCCCGCCCATTGTACCCTTCCAGCTTTCGCGATTTTCTGGATACTGGGTTCGCCGTAGAGTTGCGCCAGCTCGTGGTTCATCCTTCGCCTCCATACGCCATCCTCACATACTCCGCCGAAGATAGTCCTAAGCGCACGTCGTTCGAAAACGGCCAGTGCTTGCAAGTCCTCCTCGAGCATTGTCCATGCCTCGTGCCCGTAAAGGACTACTGGTCTTACAAGCGTCTTTTACATGGTGCACTTTGTACGGGGGCGAAGTTTATCAGACCTCAACGTCTTGTGGAGTCCGTAGTAAGCACGACTTCCAGCTACAATACGTCTGCGGATTTCTCTACTGCAGTTGTTGTCTGACGTTACCAAAGATCCGAGGTATACAAATTCGTTAACCATCTCGAACTCGTCTCCGTCAATTATTACGCTACTGCCTATGCGAGACCTATCGCGCTCGGTTCCTCCTGCTAGCAGATACTTAGTCTTTAGCGTATTCACTTTCAATCCAACCTTTTCTGCTTCATGTTTCAACAAAGCAGATGAACTGGCTGGATTTATTGAAGACCGTGCCCCGCACGTTTCATCACACCTTCAAGCGCAATGTTGAACAGGAGGCAGGAGAGACCGTCGCCTTGTCGAAATCCCTTGCGTGTTTCAAACGGGTTGATAATGCATCCAAAGTCTTCACACAGCACTGTACACCATCCATCGTGGCCTTGATCAGTCTTAAAACTTTCGAAAAACATTCTTGAGCTCGACATTGTTCATTAAAACGTTGGATTCATACCGGAACATTTTAAACTTTCACGTACAAATGCTGCTTGTCCGACGACGTCATTCCAATACTTGAGGTTCTCTTGCTTTCTTCAATTTTTGTAAACGCTTCCGAGCAGCCCGCGGCTTCCACATCTCTCAAACTTAACACCATGGATTAATCATCGTTTCTTCGCCTTTGATGAACGTTGTTGCTCTTTCTTCGATCCTTTGCGCTTTCTGGTAACAGGATTAGCGGGAGAATCAAAAAAGGTGCCGTTAGAATCCACATCAGCATTCACTACTGGAAATCGGAAGTTATTCTGGTCGACTTCTGAATATTCCTCGGAATTTTCATCGCTTTGATAAACCGTTTTTATTGACAGGAGAGGAGAGCAAAGGATATCTTGACAAATCGATTGCAGCACAGGTCACAAATTACAACACGTGTTTTGGGATGCAAAAATCGCAGATTTTCCATCAAAGAAGGCAGTGTGACGGATATGCGGATGTATTCCAAAACCAGCTTGAAAGTAACGACATACAGTGACACAAACTCGAATTCGTACCACCATGCAATTTTTCTCAAGAGAATTTATTTTTCCAGATAGTTTGTTTAAGTGCTATAATGAAGCAAATGTTAAACTACAATACGTGATATATAGTTTTGGGAAAGTGATTTTTATTTCTCTGAGAATTGTTTTAAACTGATTTATACAGCAATATTTACTCAAATTCATGTTCGTACAGTATTAATAATAACTAGTTATATTTTATAAACATGTGTGAATAAATGGGATTAATACTTTGTATGGTAACCTTTGCTCTTCATCACAGCTTTTAGCCGTTTTGGAACACTTTCAACCAGCTTTTTAGTGTATTCAGCTGGAATTTTACTCCACTCGTCCTGTAAATGTTTTTTTAGATCATTTTATTGAAAATCTGGTGGCTTCTGATTTTTTTATTTAAACATCCCCATAGATTTTCAATAGGATTGATTTCTGGAGATTGTGGTGGAGTATCTATTACTTATGAACAATTATAAAGTAGCCACATGCGTACTTTATGCGCCTTGTGCTTCGGGTCATTGTCCTGGTAAAATTTAAATCCTCCGCTCAATCCCATTTTATTCGCACTTTGCGTTAAATTTGTTTTCAGAATGTTCAAATATGCAGTTTGATCCATTATACCATCGATGAAAACCAAATCGCCAACACCATTAGAAGACATACACCCCCATACCCTAACCCCACCACCACCATGCTTAACGGTTGCTTTCAAATTTTTTATGTTTAGTTCATCGTTTGGCTTTCTCCATACAAAACGACGACCATCCGAACCAAAGATGTTGAATTTGGACTCATCAACGAAAATAACATTTTCCCAGTACGACATTGGGGTATTTTCATGCTGTTTGACAAAATCGAATCGGAGCTTCTTATTTTTCTGGCTGATAAATGGTTTTTTCCTCGGTACATGGGCGTTAAGATTATTCCTTCTCAGTACGTTACGGACCGTTTCCGGACAAATTTTTACAATATTGCGCTGATTCAGTTCTTCCGCGATATCAACAGCTGTTGTTTTTAGATTTTCTCGTATTTTTCTGATCACTAATCTTTCATCCTGCGTGGTCAACTTTTTTCTGTTTAAGTTCCTTGGTGCGTTTCTTCAACAAACCGCTTAACAATGTACTGAACTGTTGATCTGGGTCTTTTCAACAAGCTGGCTATTTCCCGAAGTGATTTACCATCTTTGTAGTGTGCAACAACAAGCTCTCTCTCCACAATCGCAGTATTTTACCTTTTCTCGCCATTGTGAGGATTTCAACCTATAACCATCGAGTGACGAATTCGAAAAAAAAACATATTTTCCTATTCTTATGGAAGTTACCTATTATACTTACGCGAAAACTGGTGTCAAATGAAGAATTCTGTATATAAAACTCGAAATACCTGTCGTACAGAAAAGTACGAATATGTTTTTGAACTGTTTTTTTTTTTAATTTTCACGAGTTTTGAAAAGATTTTACCAAAACCAAACAACTTTCCACACTCAAATGTAACTGGAAATGACAGTTTGTGTTCACACTACAAAATTCTCATGGCCTACTCAATAGATGACAAAGAATATTTACGTGTGACTAGGTGATTTAAATTTTTTGGTGATGTACGAATAAGGATTTGTGTCACTGTAAATGTATCGTTGTAAAAATTTTAACAAGTTCAATTTCAAAACTGATGTTCAATGTACACGCTTAGTTTCTTTTACCGATCTCAGCAAACTTTTGATCAAGCTTTCAACAGCTGAGCCATCACTAATCTGTTCGGTAATTCATTTGCTCGACGAGCGTTCGGTATTTTTTCATTGTCGCTGAGAGGTGGTAGTGTGTAGAAGCCACCACGTGATCACCACGTGGTCGGCTACGAATTCTCAGTGCCACTAGACTCGAGAATAGTTAATGTGTTGTCTGCGAAAACACTTTCTTATGTTTTCGTCGCCATAACAAACATGATGATATGTTTTCACAAGTGACGTATTAACTATAACTGAGTGGTAAGCATTTGAAAATTCGAAGTCGACCACGTGGTGGCTCGAAGTCGGCCATTTATGGGTTCAACACACTTCCACCTGAAACGATAAATATTATCTTCTTGATTTGACGTTTCAGTAAAATGCAAATCCTTTATAAAGCCTGTATGAGTCATATTAAATGCAATAGAACTGTTGAGGGATGATTTAAGTAAGCGTAGGCTGATTCGTTGCGAATTCAGTCCTAGTGAGTGAAAAATTGGCACAATATTGGCACTTCCCATGACTTACGAAAACCAAGCTAGTACTTTAGATTGCAAAAAGACGAATGAGCACAGAGCAGGAACCACCAACCCCACGGTTGCCCTTTCATCCAAAATAATAATAATGCTGATTACGCGCTCTAATGAACAGCAGCAGTAGTTTTACTATTATTTTTTTGTATCTGGCACCGTCAATTTAAGTGGAATTAAGCCGTGTCAAATGAATGAGTTAAGAAAAAAAATCTTAAGAACAACTATAATAAAATGTTTATATTATAACTTGATAGACACTTGCCGAACACCGACTTATGCTAAGTACTATGTCATCTACAAACAATATTCGATATTAGAATACTAATGAAGCTTGCAAATGGAATCCCACGAAACCGTCAAATTAACACTTTGTCAGCCGTGCCTGTGCGTATCATTAGTCATCTGACTTTTTCTCTGAACTGTGAGCCGATAATTAGACAGCAACAAAATAAAAAGTTTCAGCTGCGCAGAGAAACATTTAATATTCCGGATTGGTGAAACCGCGTAGAATAACGTTCAGCTTAGGTACGAAGCGATACAGGTTAGCACCGGTCGGGTTCACACGTGTTTCGAAGCGACCATCTCTTCGAACATAAACGGGCTTGCGGGTGGTGTCGAAAAGATCCTAGAAATGCGAAACATACACTGATTGTATTCACAGCTATATGTTTATACTCACAAATATTTCGTATCCCTTTATATAAGTGCTGTTGCTAAGCCCCAAATCGTCGATCAGTTCCACCTGGATGCTGTAGGGCGCTCCATCGGCACGGCGACTGACAAAGGCGATCGCTTGCGTCAATTCATCCTTAACCCTGGGCAAAATTGGCCGCTTCCAAATCTGTGTGTGATAAAAATCGCATACCAATACGGCTTAGTGGATATCAGTCAGGTTTTACGCAGGCTAAAACTGATTTCTTGCTGCGTCGTCTCCAGATGACGTCTCCAAAGCGGGTTTTTTTTTGGGTGTGAACCAGCCACGACCACAATGTGGTCGTATCGGTTGGTATGTATCTATTCCGAGATAGCTCTGATTTGTAATTCAAATTTGTGCTTTCGTAATCGCGTGCTCTTGAGATCAGAGGTTGCGGTCCTACACACAGGAATGTTAAAAATGCCGACACATTTGCACTTTTGGAATGGCTTAGCGAGCTTAGCCCGCACCGATCTGTTTCCATCTGTTTGCATGCATCATCCGATGCATGCATTGCTAAGTGGACATATAAATAAATGTTTTTTTTTTGGTGCTTATTTTCCTACGTAGTTTCAATCCAAACAGCGCTTGAGATTGAGCAGGTTTCAAACGCATCCAAACGGACACAGTTTTGGCAGTTTATTATGCACATACGAGATATAATCGTGACCATGGTTTATTTGGAGAAGATGTTGTTCGCCTTAATTTTACACGGTCTCGGAAGGTCGTGGCGTTTTTGGGGTTGAAGGTTCAGAGCCGGAACAAAAAAAAAATGCAATAGCATAACGTTAACGTTCCTAAATTCGTCGAATGTTTTCACTATTTGTTCGGCACATTCTCAAAATTAAATCAAAATTCAAGATTTTTAAATTCTAAATAGTCACACGTTTGAAAGGCTTATGTGACACTTAAAGCCAGGCCAAAGTTGTGCATCGACATAATTATATGAATAAATAGAACTTGTCACTATCGTGACTGCCACTCACCTCAATTCTGTTAACCGTTTTCAGTAGCAATCCTTGTATCCCGAGAGAGTCCTGATTGGCGGCAATGATCGCCCTATTTTGAAGCAGAGCTCTGACCTCCGGTGTTACGGTGGCCAGATCGTTGGACAGCAACAAAGGTGCAGCAAGTATTGTCCAAACGGCGAGCTGCGATTTACTCTGTTCGTAGCTTAGACCGAAGTTTCCCAAAACCAGCTGAAGGAAAAAATCCATCGAGTACCGTTCGAAAACAATCCCAAAACGACAGTCAATCTTACCGTGTCCGGGTCATTCCAATGACCAGGACCTGAATGGGGCTGGATTCGCTGCTGGTTGTCTGAAAAGTACCTGGTAATTGACTCAACCGAACTATGAGAATCTTCAATATCGCCCCAGTTTCGCCACATGTTGCAGGTTTTCTTCAGAATTACGTAATCGGGCTGTTATTCAATTGTAGGTAAAAATGAAATTGGTCGCCGAAAATGCGTAATAAAAAAAAACTTACAATAATCCCACTGTACTCCTGATAGGCTGGCCAGCTGCATGAGTACACCATCGGTCTACCAGTTTTGTTAAGAAACTCACCAAACAATATATAATCTGGTGAAGAAATTTGTATCTCTTAAATATCGTAATGTTTCGAACTTTTTCACTAACCATCGACCATCTTGACCTCGTCAGCGTAGCATCCGTCAATCTTAATGAAATCTACATCCCAATCAGCGAGAGTTTGGGCATCAATTTCAAAGTAGCCTTTCATCCCGGGATAACCTGCGCACGTTTTTGTTCCGATATCCTGATACAAACCAAACTTGAGACCCTTCGAGTGGATCTAGTGGAAAAAGAGATCACAAGTTCAAGTTCATTTTTTCCAACATTTCTTTTCTAGTATTTACATAGTCTGCCAAATGTTTCATTCCATTCGGGAACCGTGTCGGGTCCGCCACCAGTTTGCCAGCAGAATCCCTCTCCATGGTGGACCAGCAGTCGTCGATGTTCACATACTCATAACCCGCCTCCAAATAACCATCGGACACCATCAGATCGGCGGTTCGTTTGAATAACTGCTCACTGATGCACTCATCCGGGTACTTTTTGCAATCCGTAATACATCGAAATCGTTCCCAACTCATCCAACCCATCGGAGGCTTTCGCGATAAACCATTTTCAAGACCTGCAACTGTGATTATCAACGACAATCCAACTGTTCCCAGAAGCAATGCACACTTCATTGTGGCGAAACTGCACTGCGCGTCACCTCAACCAGAACTATAGGAATTCTATAGCTCTCATAACTATTTATATACCCCCTCGGTAGCAGTAAACCTGATTACGGTTATCTAAGTACTTAAGGCACCCAAAACTATAGAAGCTAGCTGCACCCTGCTGGAATGGTTAAAATTCCAACTGTGATTACGATTTTGTACGACTTTACCAAATTTCTAGACACTATATTAGGTCGAGGTAATGTTAAGACAAACTTTAGTATATGGTGAATTTCTTGCTAAAATGACCTATGCTTAGAGTTCATGATGTTTGCGATAACCACTTACTGATTATAGCTCACGTTTGTGAAAGCGATTAGTTTCACGTTGATCCAGGTCACAGATAATACATTGAATTGCGTGATCAATAAAAGCGTTGTGAAATGATGATTACATATCGTAAAAAGTGGGCGTCGTAAGTTTGTTGATGTTCGCTTTTCTTCCGAAAGAGTGTAACGAGTCGCGTAGGGTTCATTCGTTAAATTTTATGGAAAATTGTTTTCAGTAATAAACTAGTACTAGGAATGCTAAGAAATTTTAATTGACATGAACAATGCGGTTAAGACCCACCCACCTTTTTAAAGACGCGGTCTTTAAAAAGCGTAGCTGAAAAATAGTATTTTGTTAGGTGTATTGGTATCACGATATAAGCTTTGCAGTGGTGGCGTAGCAAAGGGGGGGGGGGGTTCAAAGGGGTTCAGGGTTCAAAGCTAAATTCTACTGAAACCCCGGAGAGAAACAATTTTGATGTGATCATTCCTTAAATCATTCCTTTGTGACTAGCAATCACCAAGAGTATTCTAATACCCCGTTCACACTACACCGCATTGCACCTGATATTAGGCGATTCGTGCTATCGAGGCCATATCACTATCCATATTACCTGATATCCCATACAATCGAGCTGTCATCGGATATCACTTCGGCTACCTGATATCGTGAATATCATGATCGAAAACCAAAAAAAAAAAACAGATTTACAGCAGTGGGCAACTCGACGGAAAGAAATTTGATGCAACCCTACAAATTTCGCAATTCGCGAGTATGCGAATAAGAAGGAATGAAATACTTTTGCGTTTTTCATTCCGCACATTAGGACAATCGCATATGGGAGTTCGTGTTGGTGCGAGCCGACTAGCTGGCATCTCCATTCTAATTGCATTGATCTTGTTGTCTTGTTTTTGCTTTAACCTGTTTTCGTTTTCTTCTCTTCTCAATTACCAAACTGTAGTGTGAACACCCGAAGTGATAACCGATATCATCTGGCGATATCAGGTGATATGCGGCGTAGTCTGAACAAGGCATAAGACTAGTTTGCTTCGCAACTGGTGCGTAAACGTTTCGAAATCCAAGCCCAGTTTGTGACGAAAGCACTGCGTCACCACTCGAACCTTGTGCTTAGTTACTTTTCCATCCGCATTTCGCTTAAGACCTCCTATTGTTTTTCGACTTTCTGGAAAATCAACAAGCACCCAAGTATTCAGTTTCTCATGCGCTTGAAGCTCTTCTCTCATTACACTCAACCATTGTTCCTTTTGATCACACAATGTTGCTTATTTGTACGACTACGCTTCGTTCTCCTCCTGCACCTGCACTGGATTTATTTCTTCAATCAGTCGTTGAGGGCGAGTAGCTTTATTCATACGCTTTGATCGTCGTGGAAAATCCGTCATAAGGTAACCCTTCAAAAATAGTTGCTTCTGTACCAGAAACCTCCTTTAGAAACCTAGCGTCTTTGCTAAAGGCTGTATTACACTCTTTGACTAAGCGTCAAATATTTGTCACTTTTTGACAGATAAAAATTTGGTCAAAGATAATTGTTTGTCACTCTCCAATTTTTCAATGTGGCAAACACGGGCAATCGTGATGTCAAATAAATTTGACCATTATGTCAAAAGGTCAAATATTTGACTATTGGGCAGAGATCTGTCGCAGAATCGAGAAATCAATATGCTTTTCTACCTTCAGCATACGACAAAAATCATACGAATGCTTACCTTATCCAGCTTTTTGTGTCGTTTTTTTAACACGTGCACATACGCAATTGCAAGTTGATTTCTCACCAACCCCTTTTTCGTGCAGGCAGACGATTAAGAAGATAGTTGGCTGTACATACTGCTCCGCCCCAGTATTTTTCTCCATACTTATGAGTGAACAACGAGTCATTTCAATTAACGGTCTGTTTTTCGTCTCCGCCTGACCGTTTTGCTGAGGACTGTAAGGTGCAGTTTGCTGCATGATTATTCTTTTCGCATTCAATAAATATTTGAATATTTTGCTCCATCATCAGCCCTAATGACTATCGGGACTTTTCCAAAATGTGTCCGAGCCATGTAGATGAAATCCCTTATTTGATCTTCTGCTTGTGATTTTGTCTTCAGCAAATAGATCGCTATCATAGTCATAACATAAGGTTGCCACTTGGTGTCATGACTTCCATCCGGCCGCATGAGTCAGAATGCACTTTCGAATTTGATTGCGATGCTTTAGGAAAAGGTATTCGTGAGTGCTGTGAAGGTACAGCATGTAGCACACACGGAACGAATTTTGCAATACGTGAGATCCAACCCTCTCCCGAGACCCTCTCGAACAATTTTAACGATGGCTTGTTGATTTCTATGACTCAAACGAAGATGCCTTTCTTTCCTTCGTGGGGTTTTGTCATATCTATCCTTTCAATTTTTATGTTTCCAGATAGGCCAGTGAGCAAAAAGGGTCTCTCCTAGCAGCGCTTGCAGCTCATGGTTCATACGTCTACGCCATTCTCCGTCTTTAGTCTGTACTCCACCGTAGATGGTTCGCAGCACCTTCCGTTCGATAACTCCAAGGGGGCTCAGGTCCCATGAGAGCAGTGTTGTCGTCTCTAGTCCGTAGAGGACCATCCGTGCAGCTTCAGCTTCGTACGACAGCGCACTTGATTGGTTCTCAGCGTCTTACGAAGTGCAAAGTAGGCATGATTTCCCGCTCGAATGAGCCTCCGGATATTCTTAGAGGTGCTGTTGTCAGTGGTCACTAACGATCCTAAGTACACGAACTCGTCTACCACCTAAAGCTCATCGCAGTCTACGATGATCCGGGGTTGGAAGCTAACAGTTGTCATCTTCCCTTCATATTCTTTGTTTTTGACGTATTGATCAGTGGTCCAATATGCTAAGCTTCCGCTTTTAGCCTGGTGTAGGTTTTCTTCACCGTCAAACAAGAAACTCCATCACCTTGTCTAAATCCTCGGCATTACTCGAAGGGACTCGCGAGTATACCCTAAACACGCTTCTCACACATCACATGATGCATGGTAGCCTTGATAAGCCGCGGCAATTTATCCGTGATAATATCCTCGTTCTCGTGCATGATCTGTTAAAAATATTAAATTTCCATATTCAGTACAACCCTGCATTCGGGTCATGTGCATTTGCTTGATCGCTAGAGAGAATATGTGTGTATGCGTAGAGTACACGCAAAGGTTGAAGTGTGCGTAACCAGATCATTTTTGAGCGAAATTTGCTCATTAACTGATTAAAATTGGAACCAGTACAACGCATGTGCGTTGGGCATAACGCATTTGATGCTCTAGCGTATTTTGAATGTATTGCGCAGCTACAAACCACTACACTTATAAAGCATCAGCCGATGTTCAGAAGGTTGGCATCGTTAAAACAGTGCAACCAGCAATCAATACTGATAAGTTGGGTACTGATTCCATTGAAGAAATTATTGTCTGATCGATTCACTTTCATGAATCAGGTCATTTGAAAACATCATTCAATCATTAACAATAAACAAAAACATGAGATTAGTCCAAAACATTTTGCATTTAATTATGACTCTGGTTTCATTCACATGCATTAGGTTCTGCGTTACTGGCACCAGCATCAATAACTTCCGCGGCAACAAGGCTCGCCATTGGCTGTTTCGGTTGCTGACGATTTTTAGGGATGCACGAGCCGTTGATACGCACCGGCTCGCGAAAGTAAAGAACGGTTTTTTGAGCCAATCGAAACTGATCGTTCGCCCAAAACCGAAGTTTACCGAGACATTACGATTTTTGTGTATATGATACATATTCTGATTTCGATCTCTGTCAATGTATTCCTTGTATCACTTTTGCGTTATGCGTATCACGCATTGGTTGTACGAAGTCAGAGCAAATTCTGTGGGAATTGAAGGGACACACTGGATGATTAAAGCTTGAACTTTTGCGTGTAGAATGTAAAGAAGGATAAAAGGATTAACAATCGCTGGCGCACTAGGTTCAAGATAGATGAGTACCCAAAGTGTTTCGGTAGCTGGTATCTCGATTCAAGGTTGTGTTACATAGTAAGTAACTCTACGACATAACTCTTAAGATAGTTATTAAACTTGGTGCTCTGTGGTGCCGTTTATTGCTTGTATTAATTGAGTTCTTATTTTTGAGTCTATGTGCTTGGGAAAGGATTCCCCAAGCTATGAGAAAGTCCCTTGTCTCTTTTCTTTGCAGGTTAGTTAGAAGGTTTATGTGCTGTGGGTCACTTTGATGAGAATTATCAAACATAAATCCTTTGTATATCACAACACCGTTAATATCACATATCAAGGGAAGTTTGTGCTGTGGGTCTCTGTATAGAGATTAATCAAACAAATTTCTCTTTCCACTCTTAATATCACATATCAAGGGAAGTTTGTGCTGTGGGTCTCTGTATACTGTATAGAGATTAATCAAACAAATTTCTCTTTCCGCTCTGAGGGCAGTAACGTTAGGTTATCAGTCTGAAATTACCGGAGGGTAATCAAACGTTATTTTTCAACAGGGTTCGTTCAACATGATCTGCCAGAGCTGTTCTCGATCAACTGTATCATAGGCTGCCTTGAAGTCGATAAAAATGTGGTTGCACGGGCTCCCATGAACCTCCTGGTTAAAGGTGTTGGGCGTTGGAATAGTATTTGGGAGAATATTTCATAAGCAGCGTTAATGAGCGTAATGCCACGATAATTACAGCACTCCAGCTGGTCGCCCTTCTTAAAGATAGGGCAGACGACTGCCTCCATACACCGATGTCCGATTTATACAGGTCTTTCCCGATGACGGTTTTGATGTCCCGCTGCGAGCAGCTGTCGTAGACGTCCTCCAGCTGTGCGTAAAAGGCTTATTTTTCAACATCGGGTCTTCCTTCATGTGGGCAATGCGGCCACACATCCTCCGTACATTTTCTCCTTTCCGGTAAAAATCCTGTAGCGCTATGATGCCGAAGTGACGGGGTTTCAGCGATCTACAGTTCTATGTTTCGAGTTTCCAATCGGTGTCCTTTATTCGTTGCCCAGGTCGTTGCCCCACATTACGACGCCTTAAATCGGAGAGAAAAGCGACCCTGAAAAGGTTTTCAAAATTCAGAACTCTACCTCCACAGAACCTGTCTACCTGTCGATAAACACCCGCTACAAACAGGTAAGTAACGAAATCTGTCGAACAAGTCTGCCAATTGTTTTCGGAAATTGGGAAATTTTTAAGTGAATTTGCGAACGAACAAATGTAGAGCAGCATGTCAAAAGGATTTATCTGCTTTGATCGATTTTTTGATCGATCGGTTTCTTTCAACCGCCACGGCTTATTAAACACGTTTCATGATATGTCCTTTACACCATTTGATAGCGGAGAATCTAATCTAGCTTTTTAAATAAAAACCACGTTGGGAATAGTTACTTTAGCTGAACTATTAAACAAATGAAAAGTCAATCAAGAAAATCGATGTGAGTAGATAGATCCTTTTGACATGTTACTCTACAATTAAGTTACTGGCGCAAAAGAACGTGTCCCTTTTCTCGGTCGTACATTGACGATAGCGCGGTAACATAAGATGCCTCGAAACTCAGATTTCCCATGTCCGCAGGACCAGACAAAATACGATCCGTGTTCCTAGAAAACTGCATTGGTAGTCTGGCCTCTCCAATGAGTCGTCTATTCACTCAGTCTATCCGCTCTGGCGTTTTTCCTTCGGTCTAGATATCGGCGTACATGTTTCCAGTACATACAAAAGTAAGTACATTGCAGTCTTCGAGCTCTCTCGTTCTTCAAGCGGTACATCGCAGCACGGATTAAAGTCTAAGCGATCAAGAACCACAAATCTCCTTGACGTTCACATCGTACGTAATGGACAGCTTTGAAGAGCATTCTCAGGCAGACGTTATTTACCCAGACCTGTCTGCTGGTTTTGATAAACTGAACGACCAAATTGCCGTTGCGAAACTCGAAAAGCTCGGCATCGGAGGCCCACTGCTTCACTGATTTTAGTCGTACTTGTACTTACCTTACCAAACAGTCCCAAGCCGTGGCCTTTATTTTGCCGGCTGTGCACCTCTCCGTCTCGTTCCTGGCGGATTTGTTTCAAGAACCATCTTTACCGGGCTGCCGCCCTACTTCTTCACGATATGCGCAGCCCACCGTGACCTGTCAATTTTAGCGGTGTGGACGATAGATGGCTCCCCATGCACTCCTACAGTTCGTGGTTCATTTGCCTTCACCACGTTCCGTTCTTCTTTATCTGTAGTCAACTTCAAAGGTCAACTTGGTACGGCGGCGGATTTTACTCGATGGGAGCTTCCTCTGGGATCGTTGCCGCCAGTTACCAGTGAGACCAGGTACACGAGCTCGTCGACCACTTCGATTTCATAACCACGAACTTGAACTCGAAGAGGGAAATAAGCATTATCTTCGTGAATCCCTTCCTTTTATGTGTTTCGTCTACGATGCATTGATGACCAGTTCAATCCGTTTGACTCCATCGTCTCTTTGACCAATCGCGTTAGTTTATCCGGAAATCCATGCATAATTTACCATAGCTGGTCTCGATCGATTGTCGTATGTCGATTCAAAATCGATGAAAAAATGATGTGTGGACACGTTTTATTCACGGCATTTCTGTATAGCCTGCCAAAACGAGAATATCTGATCCGGGCGCGGGCACCAGGGGGGTCTTGTGGCTGTCAAACTCCATACATTTTCCATCTACCACTTATTGATTCTGGTACCAGCGTTTCTGGTACCCACTTTTTGGTTGGCTTGCCCTAAAACAAGTGGAATAGAGTAAACGTCCCATTTTGTCGGTAGACTTATTCTCGAGTAAATGTCGTTTTAGATGCGAAAAAACAAGAGCCCAACATTTGTTTTCAGTACAATGTGCACTTTCAATGACTAAGATAAGTTTTGTAAGCATTTGAAATGAAATATTACCGCCGTGATGAATTTATGATTGGTAGGCAAAATGTTGACGTTTATAGGCCCCTGGCGGGCACCCATGAATCCCTCCCGATAGTGCTCCTCGCGCTGGTTCGCAAATGGTGATAGTCGACAACAGAGTATTTGGGAGAGTGCCCTGTGTAAATCTGTCTTTTCAAATCTGTTAACGTTAATAGACGTTTTATTTTTGTCCGATCATACTGTTTTAAAAACCTTGCATTAATTCACAGCAAAGTTCACACAAAATGACAACACCTGACAGCCGCTGACAGCAGTGCAGGCCAAAAGCGAATAAAAAAGAAAAGAAACAAAACCATCAATTCCACAGACGCACTGGCTGTCAGTCACGTGAATTTGCAATGGTGGAAGAGATCTGCTGAGCAGAAGTTGAAGATTTTTGTCGTTGTCCGCTTTGGTATAGTGATCCGGGAGTGTCTGACGTGAACTTTCTGCGGCGATTCCGGGATTCGGAGCTTTCGTACGGTGTAGGTTAGCTGGCGGTTTTCCCGCTGTAAGCGAATAAAAGGTGCGCTTTGTGGTTTTTTGACTGCGAAGAAAGTGGTGGATCTATTTTTTTCTCCAGACTACCTTCAATTCGTGTCCGGGAAAATTAGCAGTGAAATGTTTTATGATTTTATTTGAAATGCAGGCTTTCTAGTTGACTATTGAAGGATTTAAAGGTTTTGACAGCGTGCGAAATAATCCCATAATATTAGGATACCATTCGATCGAAGTTGGATGAAAAATCAATAATCACGGGGTTATCCAGCATCTAGTGAAAATAGATGAATACATTTTTCGAGATTTTTTCGGTTAACAATATCGTCAGTGGAAAGATTCTATTAGCAAACTATTTTTTTTTATTGTGATAATGTTTTCTTCGTATATCAAATGTAAATTTTTGATCAGGGAAAAATCCATGTCATGTGACTTATCAAACAAAACAGCTGACCAGTTTAGTTCGAATGCTTGGTGGTAGTCTATCTCGTTTCCTCCCTAGCTTCTTTATGGAGCCCGAGTTCTTTGACAGTTGCATAAGTTAGGGAGAATTTTTTTGTCACATAGCAAAATTCCTGGACTGATATTGCTGATTATGATTTTCAAATTAACAATGGAACGTAAAATGTTATTATTTTAAATCGTGTTACAAAAAAGTGCGATAATAGTGAAAATCGTTGTTTGTTTTTATTTTCAGCTTAGAAGCCCCACCATTCATTTTTATTAAACCCTTTGGACAGCACAAAACAAATCGAAGATGTCGGAGTATTGGCTAATATCGGCACCGGGTGACAAAACCTGCCAGCAAACGTACGAAACAATGAACAATCTGACAAGCAAGCAGAATAATCTCTGCGAGAATTATAAGTTTCATATTCCGGATTTGAAGGTAGGTATTTTATTTTTTGTTGTGGTTCATCACATCAGTAACGATTTATGATCCCCTCGTAGGTTGGTACCCTTGATCAGCTGGTGGGTTTATCGGACGACTTGGGCAAGCTGGACGCATATGTTGAGCAGTCAACGCGCAAGATTGCCTCCTATCTGGGGGACGTTCTAGAAGATCAGCGAGACAAGTTGTACGAAAATCTTCAGGCCAACAATAGTGAGTACCGTTCTCGAGCATGTTGTTTGAAACTCTAGCCTATGTATTGACATTTGCTACTATACGCAATGAGGATAACATCGGGGAAAATTTTCAGCGGTTTGAAACTGTAGGCTCGCAAGAAGTGGCATCGCTCGCACAAAACTTTCATAACTGCGGAATTTTGTTTTTGTTGTTTTCCGGTCTTTGAGTTATAATTATATGAATGAAAATATTCAAGCAATATTTTTTCAATTCAATATTATTTCAATAACATTTTTTATCCCTAACTGCTTCTTTGCATGAATTAATTCACCTCAAAACTGATTTTTTTTGAAAATTTTAATACCTGATTTTGTATGCTCAACACTTTGATATTACGTCACTTCCATGATCACTTCAAAAATGCTTATTTTTTTGTTATACCCTCGTATGATCGAATAACGTAAGAGACAGGTGTTGAAACTTTTACTCAAGTTGTAGGAGTTGAGCTATAGTAAATGAAAATCTTTAAAACGAAGGTCTCGACGTTAATCAACTCGATGATATGGAAGATATACAATCGAGTTCATCGGTGTCTTCGAGAGCAAAATCAGAACATCAGCAGCAGCAGCAACAGGAAGATGCCCATTGCCATCAACATCAGCGATCGTATTCTGATGAATGTAGCATCTGTTCCTGCTCGCCATGCTATTGCAGTAGTAGCTGCAGTCAGTATGCCAATTCTTCGGCATTCGGTTCTGAGCGTGACATCAGTTCCTCACCGTGCGTATGTTTGATCTCGGACTGCCCTGCTGCAAATGAGGTCACGGGATTTGAGTGTCAAAATCAGCGACAGCAGCCAACGGCTGTTAAAATTGCGTCGGAAGGCGGCAACAGAAAGCGCAGCCATAGTAGCAATTGCAGTAACTTAGCCGTGGATCCTGGACCCGAACATGGTCAAGACGAGCACGAAAGCAATTTCGAATGGTGGTTTCATAGACGTAAAAGCTCACAGAAAAGCAGGTACCACATTGAGAAGGAAATCGTGTCCGTAGTGCAGTTTTTGTATTCGTTAATTTCTCCGTGTCTCTTCGATCGGTGTGATCTCTTTTGAACGTTGCTTGACTTACTTCCAGCAAAACTATTTCCATATTCCAGAGCAAGTGTGTTTCTCTTCTGTAATTCACTGTGCTTGACGGTTATAAACTGTGCTGTTCGTTTCTACGCTTTTATCTTCGTGTTTTCACTGAGAATCATATTTCACGTTTGGTTTTCTTATTCAAAATTTTTTTGCATCACTCGATTCTGTTTGTACATTGCATTTTTCTTTCAGCAAACATGTCATTCGATCCTCCGAATTTTAGTTCATTGGAAAGAACTCTGTAATATGGAAATTTATAATATCTAGAAAAGCAATGAAAGATAGGGAAACAGCAGTTGATCTAAACATTAATTGGACGATCCACTTATGGACAAATGTCTTATTTGAACTAACATTCAATCGCTGTTTCTCCGAAAGAAAAGGCCACCATCCACAAAACATTCATTGAAGTAAATATTGGCGCAATTACCACCATACTGAATCAATCATACAACACGCGGTTCTCTGTGGTTATGTTCGTGTCAGTTAATATTTGCAAAAAAAGAAACTACTGTTTGTAAACCATTGGAAACACTCCACTATTTTGTTGTTGTTCCTAGGAGCCGTTCTGCTAGTCATCTTGGCGGTGGAACAACCGGCGCTAGTCAAACTCGCCGATCGTCGCCGGTCAGCAGTTGTTGTGGGAGTCACGGACGCTGCAGTCCGGACGCGACGGAACAAGAGATTTACGGTGTTGAAGATTCCGCTACTGTTGCATTAACCACTGCTGCTACTGCTAATGCTACTACTAACGCTACTTCTGCTACCAGATTTGCCAGAAATGGGACAGTTATTAATCCAGGTCAGGCACCTGGTTTAGATTCTCACTGTTTCTCTGTTCACGCAATTCTCTATCGTTTTATTTTTTTTTTCTATTGTACTTCTAGAATACGATTTTATCCAAGCATTTCACCGACAATTCTACTTATGTACATATTTAGCCTTTCTGCACCGCAATTTCGCACCATCCCTCCGGAATGTCCTTTGAGTTGCACGCAAAACACTTACTTCAAACCACTTCATTTTGATTTTATTAGTTTAATTACGATTACACAAATAACCCACTTTATTTGAAATTCCGTTTTGGGCAGTTTGAAAGTTGGCCAAAATGCAAGTGATCCGTATTTGTATTTTTGCCGAACCGATCAGAGAGCTGAAACGTTTCGAAACATTCCCTCGCTTTAGAAATGTGTGTTTGATTTCTTCAGCCGAATAGTTTCATTTGATTTGAGTTTTGTTGAGCAGTGTGTTATCTTTTTCACCCCTCTTCAATGTTGTCTTGCAGATGACTTGACCACCTACATCACCCGTTTCCAGTGGGATCTGGCCAAGTATCCTACCAAGCAGTCGTTGAGAAACATTGCGGACATCATCTCGAAGCAGGTGGGACAGATTGATGCGGATCTGAAGACGAAGTCGGCCGCCTACAATAACCTGAAGGGCAATCTGCAGAACTTGGAAAAGAAGCAAACGTAGGTTGCAGGCTGAAAACTGTTTCCGAGTAGTTTTTGTAATCAGTTTTGTTTCCACAGAGGAAGTTTACTGACGCGTAATCTGGCCGATCTGGTAAAGCGAGAACATTTTATTCTGGACTCCGAGTACTTGACAACTTTGCTGGTTATTGTGCCCAAGTGAGTTTTTATTTTTTTCAAATACAGCTAATTTTCGACATTGAAATTTTATTTTTTTTCTAGGGTCAACATCAATGACTGGAATGCCCACTATGAGAAAATCACCGATATGATCGTACCCCGTTCGTCTCAGTTGATTACACAGGACAATGATTACGCTCTGTGTACGGTTACACTGTTCAAGAAGGTGGTGGATGAATTTAAGCTACACGCCCGTGAGCGTAAGTTTGTTGTTCGTGATTTCACCTACAACGAGGAAGAGTTGGCAGCTGGCAAGAATGAAATCACCAAGCTTGTGACGGACAAGAAGAAACAGTTTGTAAGTTTACTAATCGCCTCCTGGTGTAGACCGATAGTTGATAGTTGATTCGCCCAAACAGGGTCCACTGGTCAGATGGCTTAAAGTGAACTTTAGCGAGTGCTTCTGCGCTTGGATACACGTGAAGGCCCTCCGTGTGTTCGTCGAGTCCGTTTTAAGGTTAGTTGGGGAATGAAGCTGATTGCCTAGCTACATAATGATCGTGTTTACATTTCAGATACGGGCTGCCAGTCAATTTTCAGGCTATTCTGATCCATCCTAATAAGAAAAATACAAAACGTTTGCGAGACGTACTGAACCAGCTATACGGTCATTTGGACGGATCGGCGGCGTCTTCGGGTGCCAATGCTGACGTAAGTACTATTAAGAGAAGACTGTGTTGAATTTGATTCCTTGAACTAAGACAAAGCAGTGTCAACCAACAGGAACCTTGTAGAATGTTTGCTTCAACTGCTCATTCATCACCTTGCGACTTTCTTCAAACTTTATTCGTTGTAGTGGTTTGGTGAGACCATCCGTCATTTGCTCTTCCATGGCGGAGAGCGTCTCTTATGAAATGGTGGCGTCTGTCGATGTACTTCGTGCGCGGGTTATAACCATCATTTTTCGCGATTGCAATGCAGCTTTGATTGTCGCATCGGATCTCAATCAGCTCATCGTTGTTTTTATTGAATAGTACTGAGATAGGGATACCATCTGGTCGAAGTTAGAAATCAGGACACCTTTTCTGGGCACAAATTTGACTAAGTTATTCTATTCCTCGAAGTATGAGCAAATATAACTCTTAATATTTGATTTACTCAGTTTTCTTTTACGCGATGATACGTACCTCGCGGAAAAACGAGTTAATAAAAAAAACTGCGTGTAAAAACGCGTAATTTGAAAATCCTTTGATTTAAAAATCCGCGTGAAAAAACCGTTATTCGAAAATCCGTGTATCAAAATACCTAGTAAAAAATCTGAGTGTATCTCTGACGATCCACTTTCATCAAACCACTTTGAATTATTACGCATTAGAAGATACTTTGAAAATTCAACACACGTAAACTGTTTCAACTTAAACTTAACAAATTCCAGATACTTAATGGTAACGGTCAACGCGTGAGAGATTCGTCTTGTTACCCTAGTGAGATTCAACCATTTTGAAAAATTCTGCTCATTACAACACAACAAAGTTAAATATCTTAAGAAAATCAGGAAAATGCTCAAAAATAAAAAATTAATCAGGACGCCCAAATAGGTCTTAAAATTCAGGACATGTCCTGCTGAATCAGGACGGATGGTATCCCTATACTGAGAGGCAACGGCACCAAGATGCCAACTGCCCGGCAGTCGAAACGGACATGCATTCAGTTTCAAATGTTGAGATCACCACTGTTGGTTGCTTCTTGCACATCAACTAGATTGCCCTAGACGCTTGTAGACTTGTGCAATGAAGACGTTCGAGCATCGCAATTACCGACCACATTGGAATCTACATTCTTTATATAGATCAGCTTGATACGGCAGCACAGTGGTTCAGTAAGGCAAAAAGTGGAAAATAATTCCATTGCGCCTTTTACCTTCGCTTCAGCTTAACAGTGTCTTCGGAACAATTGTTTCTATAAATGACCCACATAATCGCAAATTGTCAAAAATTATGAAAAGTTTACTACACTAAAAATAAAAAATAAACTAACTTTTTTGTGTTAAGAGATAGAGGAATGGTTTATTCAGGAAAGTTGTAGAAGATTCAAAAATATGAAACATTGTTGAACAAATGAAAATTTTATCTTCTTTCGGTACAAAGTTATGAAGTATATTATATGGAACTCACTTAAAATTTAGTTTTTTGTACTTAACTTTTGTTAGTAGCATTTTACACGAAAGTGTTGTTCGGAGCAATTGTTAGGACACACGAAGCACACATTTTTGCCAAAGATCACACATCTCCAGAACTTTTACTTACAAACTTATATCATATTTTAGCTTATTTGATCGATCCTAGTTAGTTTTTTTGAAGTAGAATACTTCTCTCAGGAAGTTCGGCTACACAGGGATGTGAAATGAAAATCTAAAACCGAAAAAAGTGAAAAATATGTCAAATTTCAAATGCTAATAAATCGGTTATTATTCGATGGATTGCTTTCGTTCTGGCAGCAATAGATTGGAAAATCTTCTAAGATTCTTCCCAAAAGAAGATGATTGTAATTTTATTATACACTATTGTACTATTGAATATAGTCAAGCCTTGTCAAAACGAAAAATTCGACCTCTGATTGGTCGTTATATGATTGCTTCCCAAGCACGGTCGACAGAATCATATACCTCGCAATTTAAAACATGCTATTTGGCCTATATAAGAGCCTGTTTCAGCCGAAGCCGCTCATAATAGTTCTAGAGAGCGACAACAGCAGTCGTCCTCCCTTAGCAGCAGCACTAGCAGTGTAGTGGATACCAGCGATGGCGGAAAGCGGCCACAGCTGTGGCGTAGCAATGGATAGCGCACTAGTTGCAGCGGATTCCAGCAACGATAGCGGCTGATGCAGTGAGGCACTTTAGTGAAATGCAGTCTCTGTGCGATAGTGGGCACTAGTAAATGCATTCAATGAAAAGTTGACTTATTTTGACAACAAGTGAGCCGTCGGGAGTTTTGAGTGTTAAATCAGCTTTTCACTATTTATTTTATCACAAGGTATATTTTATTCACACTGTCAGTAATAACGCATCTGATCGGCATCTTATCCGATACTAAAATGAACAACAAATTGTCCTTTTCAGGATTAAATAAAAACTTGATTGAAGAGTTAATATTTTCTAATGAGTTAATTCACATTTTTAAATTTGTAAAAGTTATAAATTTGACTTTATCTCCGTGTCTCAGAACGTACTTAGTTATCTTTTCGTTCAGTCATGAGCACGACATCCAAAAAAATTTCATCTTAAAATTTAAAAATTGTCAAGCCCCAACCATATTATTATATTATTGAAAATGGTCAATCCTTGTTGAAGCGCGAAAGTCGATTGATCTGATTAGTCAACGTTTATTTACTAGAAAAAATGACTGACACGCAAGCAGCCGGGTTGTCTTTCTTGTAAAAGTATTCTACTTCAACCTTGCGGTCGTGGCTTTGCACACAACTCTCATGTTATTTTTTTTAATTTTTAGTATAGTAAACTTTTCATGATTTTCAACAATTTGCGATTATTCGGGTCATTCATACAAACAATTGTTCCGAAGACACTGTTAAGCTAGGATGAGTGTGAAAGGCGCTATAGAATTAAGTTCCACGTTTTGCCTTATTGGACTTGCTTCGCTGCGCTCCAATGATTGACCCCAGGATTGTTGTTGAACCGGCTAAGAGTGTTCGCCGCGAAAAAAATATTTATTGTACTTACCTTGCCAAACAGTCCCAAGCCGTGGTGTGGCCCTTACTGTTCGTAGGATCCGTCTCCATTCCACTCGATCCATGGCTGCAGTTCGTTAGCTCTGCAATCTGCGTAGGGTCCACCTTTCCCGCTGTGCACCTCTCCGTCTCGTCCCTGACGGATTGGTTTCAATAATCATCTTTACCGGGCTGTCGTCCGACATCCTTACAACATGCCCAGCCCACCGCAACCTGCCTATCTTACAGTGTGGACGATAGATGGCTTCTCAAGCAGCTCCTGCTTTTCGTTGTTCATTCACCTACTGCACACTGCGTTCTCCATCTGCAGTCCACCAAAGATGGTACGCAACACCTTCCGCTCGAAGACCGTTAGTCCTCCACAAGTATAGTGCATGTCTCATGCCCGTAGAGGACTACCGGTCTGATCAGCGTCTTGTAGATGGTGACTTGGTGCGGCGACGAATTCTACTCGATCGGAGCGTCCTCCGAAGACCAAATTATGCACGATTTCCTGCCATAATGCGCCGTTGAATTTCTTTGCTGGTATCGTTGTCGGCAGTTACCAGTGAGCCTAGATACACGATTTCATCACCATCAACTTGAACTCGAGGTGGGAGGTTGGCACTGTCTTCTCGTGAACCCCTTCGATGCATTGAAGACCAGTCCAATCCGTTTGGCTTCGGCCTTTAGTCCGATGCACGTATCTGCCATCTTCTCAAAGATCCGAGCCACAATGTCGATGTCGTCGGTGAAACCAAACAGTTGAACCGACTTTTGCAATATCGTGCCACTCGTGTTAATCCCCGCTTTTCTATTGGCACCTTTTCCAGGGCAATGTCGACACGAGAGACCATCACCGTGCCTTAGACCTCTTCGAATTTCGAAGGGGCTCGAGAGTGCCCGCGATACTCGAACTTCAACACACATCACTCGATCCTTTGTCACTTTGACCAACCGCGTTAGTTTGTCCGGAAATCCGTAGTCGTACATAATTTGCCATAGCTGGTTTCAATCGATTGTGTCGTATGCCGATTTAAAATCGATAAACAAATGATGTATGGGCACTTTGTATTCCCGGCATTTCTGCATAACCTGCCGAACCGCGAATGACTGATCCGTGGTGGCGCAGGCACCCATGAATCCCGCCTGGTGCCCCACGAACTGCTTCGCAAATGGTGATAGTCGACGGCAGAGTATTTAAGAAAGTACCTTGTAGGCAGCGTTTAGAGAGTGATTGCCCGGTAATTGCTGCAATTCAGCTTGTCGCCCTTTTCATAGATGGGACACATAATACCCTTAATCCACTCCTTCGGTACTCGTTCCTCCTCCCAAACCTTGTTTATGACCCAGTGCACGGCTCTAGCTGTTGTTTCTACACCGTATTTCAATAGCTCGCTGGGAAGTTGGTCTACTCCAGCAGCTTTATTGTTTTTCAGCCAGCCAATCTCCTCCTCCACCTCCAAAAGATCGGGGGCTGGAATTCTAATGTCTTCTGCCCGTGCACCAAGATCAGTTGCCATACCATCCTCGCGCTCTACTACATCGCCGTTAGGTGCTCGTCGAAGTGCTGCTTCCACCTTTCGATCACTTCACACTCGTCTGTAAGGGGGTTGCCGTACAAGCTCCTGCACATATCGGCTTGCGGCACGAAGCCTTTACGGGAGCTGTTCAACTTCTCGTAGAACTTCCGAGTGTCGTTAGCTTGATACAGCTCTTCCATCGCTACGCGATCTTGGTCCTCTTGCTGGCGCTTTTTCCTGCGGAGAACCGAGTTTTGGCTGTTCCGTGCTTGTCGGTAACGTTCCACGTTCGCTCTGGTGCGGTGTTGCAGCATACTCGCCCGTGCTGCGTTCTTCTTCTCGACTAACCGTTTGCATTCGCCGTCAAATCAGTCATTTCTATGATTCGGAGCCCTTGTACCTAGTAGCGCTACAGCATTGCTACCTATGGCGGATTGGATGCTCCTCCAGCCATCTTCATCTCTTTCATGGGTAGCGCTGCATCCAGCTGCTGCGAATATTCCTGCGCAACCTCGGCCCAATGTTTGTTCGCGGTGTTCGACTTCGGCGGGTGTTGTACACCGTCGATAGTTTTAAGCGCATGCACGCAGCTACTTGGTAGTGGTCCGAATCTATTCGCACTGCGGTAGGTCAAACGTTGATGTCGGAGAAGAACCTGCCGTCGATTAGAACGTGGTCGATTTGGTTCTCTGTCTGTTGGTCGGGTAATCTCCAGGTGGATTTGTGGATACCTTTGCGGGGAAAGAAGGTACTTTAGACTATCATACCATGGGAGGCCGCAAAGTTTACGCACCGATGGCCGTTATCATTAGACACGGCATGCAGGCTATCTGGTCCGATTTACGGTCTACTGTCCTACCTTAGCATTCATGTCCCCAATGAAGACTTCACGTGCCGTTCCTTCTCGTCGTCGGGTCTTCCTTCATGTGGGCAGTGCACGTTTATGATGCTGTAGTTGAAGAACCGGCCCTCTATCCTCAACTTGCACATCCTTGAGTTGATCGGCTGCCACCCCATCACGCGTTGGCGCATCTTACCCTGTACTATGAAGCCGGTTCCCAGCTTGCTTTTCCATGTCTTCTGTTCTGTTCCTGCAGCGCTACGATTTCGAAGTTGCGTGGAGCTCGTCGTATATTATCCTGTCGCATAGTAGAGCGATTTGCAGTTCCATGTCCCAAGTTTCCAATCGTAGTCCTTATTTCGTTGTCCAGGTCTATGCCGATTGTTCCAATCCGCATTATCTCTTACGTTGTTTGTAACTTGTTTTCCGGGGCGGCTCTCTAGGCCTTCCCAACCCCCTGTCTCGCCGGAGGACCATCGTATCAGCTCTGTTTAGAGTCCCACGCTGTCACCAAGACGTTGATCAGCCGCTCCTAACATTCAGATCAGACGTCGCACCTTTTCACTTAGTTATTGTCGGTTGACAACATTGCCCAGGCAACACCAACCAGTTGTATCCATGTTTAACCGGCAGTCTAGTGTAATCATATGACTCGTGGAGGTGTGAGATAGGAACTTGTAAAAGCCGAAGGTATGTTTGACGCTCTTTTCAGGTTGTCAACTCATCATTTCAAGCCCGACTCTTGATTGTAGTCTTCTTCTCCAGATCGTACAGACGATAGCCCTTGGATTCTTCATCGAATCCCATCAGTACACACTCGTGGGATTTGGGGTCCCACTTACGCCGCTTTTGCTTTGGGACCTGGACCATGGCTTTAGTCCCAAAAACTCGGGCATGTGAAAGATCGGGGATCAGGTCGACGATGGCGATCGGTTCATCAAATAAACGGCTGTGGACACAGCTTCTGCCCAAAATCCTTTCGAAGAAGAGACACCGCGCCTTTCGCTATGATTGTTCAATTAACGCGCTCTGCCAATCCGTTTTGCTCGGGTGTGTATTCGTTGGTCTTCTCGTGTCGGATGCCTTACTTCTGTAAGTAACCTTGGAAGCCTTCATTTAGGTATTCCTTACTGTTGTAAGCCCGGATCACATCGACGTTCCGCAATGGTGTGGAAGTTTTTGAATACCGTTAACACTTCCGCTTCTGATTTGGCTTTTATCAAGTGTCTTATCATCGATAAATGTGATGTGAAACCGATTACCAGCGATGGAGCTTAGTGCCATTGGTCCCCTGATATCTGAACAAGCTGTAGCACTCCGGCGAAATCCTCCTTTCGGGAACGGCAGCTTCGATTGCTTACCCATCGGGCCAACACGACAGTCCGCAGCATTGGATTCATATTCAGTAAAATTCCAGTCATCAAGCCACCAACAAGCTTCTTCAAATTTCCAATACCAAGATGGTCCATCCGTTAGTACCAGAGATCAAGACTTCCAGCAACGGTGCTCGACAAAAACTTTTTGCTATGCGCCGCCTGGTCTGGCTTAATTTGATTGTTGGAGTGGCTCCCTATTGCCACCAGCTCGTTGTTGAGATTGAAAACCTTGCAGTCATTGTTGTTGAACATAGCGGAACGTCCCTTCTGCACAATTCTGCTAATTAGCTGCACGTCACTCACCACAACGCCGATTTGAACGTCCCTGCACAGAGGCTTAAGATCTACCATTCCGCAGGCAACGATATCCATTGTGCTACCATTAGCCGCGACAACCTTACCGTGCGCTTGTTCGTGATTCGTTAGAAGCTCTCTATTGCTTGTCATGTGCGCATACGCCGCAGGATCGGAAACCCAGTCGTTCTTGTCCTACTTGCCAATCGTAGAAAGCACCGTGTGGAATGTTTCACCTTTCCTTCCGTCCTTGCAGTCCTTGGCGATGTGTCCGAATCGAGCACAAAGTTGGTCGCTTCACTTGCTTTGAAAATTTTTGAAAATCCAAATTAGTCTTGCTGAGCTTATTGAGTAATCCGAAACGCCATTTCAATTTGTCTCACGCCGTACGCGTTGACTCCGTCTTTGATATGGATTTAGATTGTAGGGTCAAGGAGCAAGATTAGCTTCAATCGGGCTTGCAAAATTTTGCAAATGCTAAGTTTTTGCTATATATCCATGGACGCAACACGATTAGTTTGGGACGTTTTGGTTTAGGTGTGTGTCTCCTTTTTTCCTAAATTTATCTTCTTATCTTTTATTAGGTATTTTTTGCGTTAACGATATCATAATGCGACCATACTCGCGTTTGAAAATAATTTACTTTTCACAACTCGCATTCGAATATAAGTCATAATGTGATGAAGATAGCAACTGGATACCGTATAGTGACCGCTTCAAGCAACGTTATCGCGATATATACTAAATGTTCACAGTATTGTGTTTTATTATTAAACATATCAACTTTATTGATTCTAAAAAAAAAAACAAACAAAAAGAAAGAAAGACTGGTGATCTGGAGATTCGTATCGCGTAGCTCACTCTCACAGGACATGAAATCAGTGCCTGCGAATCAGCTCGTTAATTCGCGCTTAGCTTTTGAATCTGACGATTTATTATTTGGTTTAAAAAATTATTTTTCGCGCGCGAGATTTGAAAATATCTGATCGTATTGCCTACCACGGCGAATCCTGATCTTTCCGACCCCATCATACTAACACAAATACCCTTCATACGACATCCGTAGAGATGCAGAGGTGAACTCGGTCTCATAACAACGTTTGTCGAACTAACAATCCTCTTCCTGAAGTTACTGAATTGTTGTACATTGAAGATGGTATAACATCCCTAAAACTATCTATGTGGTTCTCTGTCCAACTTCACTAGCTCTGGTCAATCACGGAGGTGCAACTACGTTATGTACGGTCGTCAATGCTCATGTATTAATAATTGCTTATACTCCAGGCTTACTTCAGCTTCCACAAGTTTATGTGAAGGTGATGAGTTTTGTTGAAAGCAGTGGACTCTTAGGTTGTCTGTTTGATTTAATCAGTTTGATTGGTATATTGAAGGCTGTACCAGATGAAATTAATCTAGTTTGATTCAATCTTAGTTCCGAAATGCCATTAGCAGCAAGGGTTGGTTACTGACACTCAAAATAAAACTTTCCCCCAAATCTAGTAAAAAAAATACCTTCCACAAGATAGAAGCTTAACACTGAAACAACATTACACAACCTGCTCGCCTACTTTTTCCAGAACGTCGACATTCCCGGACTCGGCTTTGGACAATCGGAGTACTATCCGTACGTTTACTACAAACTGCACATTGACATGGTCGAGAATAAAATTTAAGCCGCAATGCTGTCCGCTGTTGTTGTACGTGAGAGTATCAACCCCCGCAAACAAATTTCATCACTTGCTTCTGCGCTTGGTCGAGACAGAGAGAAAGCGAAAGCGGTGGGCGTCGTCTGGAACAAAAGCCCCGGTGGATATTACGCCTGTCAAAATCCTAAATTTCCCAAACGGTTGACTATTTTGTGTCATGATGTTTAACTGTTGATTATTTTACCTGCTATTGATTGTGTAATTTAAGTAGTTTAGTGACTCTAAGGCATCAATATTTTTTAAGATGAAGGCCCTATTATTGTTTGCACGTTGTGTAGAAATACGAACCGAAAGAAAACGTTTTTAGAAGCCATCAACGAACGCTCATCTTTTGCTATTTTCGACGGTCGAATTTATGGGTTGTATTTACAATCGAAACAAGAAAAAAAAGACAATACATTGCACCCAAAATATGGATTTTGTTGTTTCTCGTTGGTTGGTTGGTGAACAGATGGTTTGTGTCTGCTTCCTCATGTTATCATCTCAATAGGTTTGTTTGAATCGTGACGCTTAAGTTCAAGCACACCCGTTGGAAGCGAAAATTCAAATAGTAAAGTCCCAAATCGGTCAGAAAACTAAATGCGTCGTTCAATAGTAAACATAAAAATATAGGAAGAAGTATGTGTGTATATTTAAAAGAACTATATTATATTTCATTAACCGTTGGAAGCGTTAAACAGGCTGAATCGAACAACCATTGAAATTGTGTGTAAATAAAATAACGACCATTCCAAAATGAACACGAATAATCTAGGGATAATTTGCGATGACCTCCTCTTGGAAGGAAACTTTGGTTTTTCGGATTGAGAAATAAAATAGAAACAAAATATTAGCATGCTTTTAGTAATACACGCTTATGGTTTTGTGGAATGGAATATACTCCAACTCTGCTGCATGTTTGCGCCGATAATCCCAAAGAAAATGGTCCAACAGAACAGCATTGACATTTTTCGGCGAAATGTCCGGATGATTTGCCTTCAGTTCTTCCAGTACCAGCTGCTTCAAACGCTCGACCACGTGGATGGAGGCCCCTCTGATTTCGACCTCTTCCGGGGAACCATTTTCCAACAGAGAACCATTCTTCAGTGTTTCCATCAGTTCATCGGAGTATTCTAACGTTTTAAAGTGAACCAACACCTGCGGAATGCGATAATCGGCGAACATCGTAATCTTTTCGATGTCTCGAAAAAAGCCTAAACCATCACCTCGGTAGCAAGCCCATAAGTCGCCAATCAAAATTTGAGCCCGCTTGTAGATTGCTACCCGCTTTCCGTCATAGACGGCTTCATCCCGGAAGCACGGAAAATCGCGTGTTATCAACTCTAGTAAGGCAACGGCAGAATTGGCACAAGTTTTAACACAGTTTTCAAACTTTCCATCATACTTCTCGAGAAGGGTTGTACCAACCTCGTGAAGACACTGAACCCGTTCTTGCAAAAGTGGCGCCTTCGTAATACCATCGTCTGAACGCAGAATTTTCTCCAACTCCGCCAGAGTAATCTTCGAATAGTACGCTGGATTGGTAATGTCGATGCCTTCCTCAAGGGCTCGATTTATGGCAGCACATAGCGAGAAGTAACCGGTTTCTCCCTTGACCTTCCATTTAGTCGCATCGCCTGCTGTCCAGAAGCAGAAATTGAGAGTATCAATCAGGAAGATCCAGTTCGGCGCAATTGGGTCGGTTGGCTTAGGGTGGTACTGATGCTGGGAGAAATTTTCCACATCGATCGCCTTCGTTTGGATGCCGGCTATCACCTGTTATAGGGATTTAGAACACTCTTAAAATATACCTACAGTTGATTAGATTAAATAAAATCAACTTACCTCTTTTGTTAGGCTTTTAATAGCAGCCTCGTTCACTTTTAAAAATTTGGCATTTTTTGAAATAAATTCACCAGATTCGGCCGGAGAAAGAGTACACATTTCTAGAATTTGAAAAAATCCTGTGGTTACCCGTTCTAGTGATGGACCAATCGCAGAGTGCCGGTATAATGTTGTGAAATACTGTTTTTTTTTTTTTCCTTTGTTTGTGTCGTTTGACAGTGGCTGAGACCACGGTTGGTCCATCTCGCCAAAAATTCCGTTTGTTCATGTTTTTCGATGTTAGGTTCTCTTTTATTTTAAATTTTCATGTTTATTTCATGTAAGAATTCTTTTACTTGTACCATACTTTCTTCACATTTTTCTTCTAATATACATTCTAGAGGCTTCATATATTCCAAGACTGGAAAATTGATCCGTGTTGTATTATATTTGGCACAATCGTAAAGTATGTGGTGTAAGTTTTCGGTTTCCTCGCAAAAGTCGCACATTTGGTCTATTTCGATACCCCATTGTGCTTTTTTACTTTTAGTCAGTGTGTGCCCACTGCGAATTCTGCTCAGGACTTTTATTTGTTTGGGATTCAGAGCTAGTGTTTTGGACCAAATCTTTTTATTTGGACTCTCCATTATTTTGTAGTGCCATTTTCCTTTCTGCAGTGATTTTGTCTTATAAATTCTTGTCCAGTCTTCCCATATTTCTTTTTGACTAAGTATCATGGCATCATCCATTGTTATTCCGTTAAAGAAAGTTTGTGTGTCGTTTGTTTTTTCTACAGCTGCTTTGTCGGTTTCTTCGTTACCTCGAATTCCTCTGTGGCTTGGTAGCCATTGTATTTTAATACTGTTTCTCTGTGCTTCTTGCAGGTCTTTATATGCTTCCCATGCTATGTAGTTCTCTGTTAGCGCTTTTTTGTTCAGAAGCATCTCGCATGCGCTTCTGGAGTCCGTGAGTATCACTGTTTTGAAGTAGAATACTTCTCTCAGGAAGTTCGGCTTCATAGGGATGTGAAATGAAAATCTAAAACCGAAAAAAGTGAAAAATATGTCCAATTTCAAATGCTAATAAATCGGTTAGTATTCAATGGATTTCCTTCGTTCTTGCAGCAATAGATTGGAAAATCTTCTAAGATTCTTCCCAAAATAAGATAATTGTAATTTTATTATTCACACTATTATACTATTGAAAATAGTCAAGCCTTGTCAAAACGAAAAATTCGACCCCTGATTGGTCGTTATATGCTTGCTTCCCAAGCACGGTCGACAGAATCATATACCTTGCAATTGAAAACATGCTATTTGGCCTATATAAGAGCCTGTATCAGCCGGAGCCGCTCATAATAGTTCTGAACAGCGACGACAGCAGTCCTCCCTTAGCAGCAGCGGGAGCGAGCAGTGGGTACCATCGATAGCGGAAAGCGGCCACAACTGTGGCATGGCTGTGGATAGGCGTAGCAGTTCCAGCGGATCTCACCATCGATAGCAGCAGGGCCAGCAGATGCAGGTACAGTGGATACCAATGGCGGCCACAACTGTGGCATGGCTACGGATAGTGTTGCAGTTGCTCAGCAGTTAGGCCAGCGTATAGCGGCCACAGCTGTGGCATGGCTATGCATAGCGTAGCATCAGACAGCGACAACAGCAGTCACTAGCCCGGTGGTTGGTCACCACGTCTCAGGAGCAGCGCGGTTTTTCTCAGCGTGTGTCGCCAGACAGCCATTATTCCCCCGTGTTGGGGCAGCATGAAGATTGCCATCAGGAAATCCAATTTTGGAAATCAAAATGCCTTTTTGAAGGCAAATAATTAAGTCATTGAAAGTTAATAATTTTTGTCAACGCAAGCAAGCATTCTGTGTTGCATCCTAGCAATTTAAATTTGTCGCACCCGTCTAATTTACTGAATGTGAAATAGCTTCCACAGTGCATGTTGTCCGTGTATTTTAATTCCCCCAATGTTAGGGCAGCTCAAAGGTTGTAATTAGCAACCGATTTTGAACAGCAAAATGCTTTTTTGAAGGCAAATAAAAAATAATTGAAGGTTAATAATTTTCTGGCATCAACACAAGCAGACATTCTGTGCGGGATGCAATCAAATTCTGTTGTAGTTGTCTAATTTTCACTTTATTTAGTAAACCCCCCACTGTAGGGTCAGCGCAAAGGCTGCGATCAGCATAACCGACATTGAATAATTACCTGCCCTGTTAGTACGCATTCACAAAAGCAGTTAGTTCGACTATGCAGAGCTAATATGAAGTCGATTCAATCAATCAGCATAAACAGAATTTCGTCGTCTCCCAGCTGCCAAGTTGCAACATGATGCAACACGCAACAGCGAGCAAACGAAATCGCTTGATGTTACAAACCGCAATAAGATACGGGTTAAAACCGTTGCGTGTGTGAGAGCACCATCGGTGTTTATTCGCTGGATACACTATCTACTGTCTACTGAACGCAATAATCTGCTTACATGCGACACGGGGACGGGAACATTTTCTTCAACCAAGCTGCACAACACGACACAAAACATGTTATTTTGTTGCTTCAATGAGAGTGCTATCGGTCCGGTTCGACAGAATGTTCACAAGAAATCATTTTTGTGCATCCGTGCTACGAAACTGAGGAAAAACTTTAGAAACTGAAAAAAGAGGTGGAGCTTATCAAATGATCGCCCTCAGCCATGAGCTATATCATTCCACCACGTACGTTAAATAATTCATTCCTATTTTCATCCCTATATAAGAGCCTGTTTTAGTCGAAGCCGCTCATGCATGATTCATTCGCTCTCAGACTGTTGAGAAGTACAGTTCTATTTCTGAAAAGCCGGGTTAGTTAAAAATTTTATTCCGTTTTGTGCGACAGTTCGTCGCTTGCATCGCTGTGTGATGTCAAAGAAAAAGAGAAGAGCAGGCTCGAGCCCTGCGAAACAAAACTCTGCTGCTGAAGTAGGCAGTAAAAAGAAGAAACCAGGCGGAAGCAGTTGCACTTCGAAAAGTGTGGCTGACTGCGACACGGTGACAAACGCTAGCGACGTTGGAGATTTTGGCGAGCCGACTGATGTTCCGGATTCTGCCAGCCCCAATACGGTGAAAGTGAAGCTTCCCCCGCTGGTAGTGAAAAACGTTCCTCTCAACAAGCTCATTAGCGACTTTGCATCGCTGGGCGTAGCAGCTGAATATAAGTTATGCGGCATCGGTACGAAGGTTATGCTCCACACGAAGGTGGATTTTGAGAAGGCCACGAAGTTTTTGAAAAATTCTAAATCTGAGTTCTTCACCCACGACATTCCTGGGGAAAAGCCTTTCAAGGTGGTCATCAGAGGCTT
Source organism: Wyeomyia smithii (assembly GCF_029784165.1). Taxonomy (NCBI): domain Eukaryota; kingdom Metazoa; phylum Arthropoda; class Insecta; order Diptera; family Culicidae; genus Wyeomyia; species Wyeomyia smithii. Next base: position 1,602,905 of record NC_073695.1, on the reverse strand, counting down.
GCCAGGTTTCGACCCCAAGCTGATCGGTGCCGAAATCAAGGATCGGTACAAATTGGCCCCAATTGCTGTCTATCCGATCAAACGCAGAAATGAAAATGAAAGGAAATACCCGGACTGCCTCTTTCTGGTTCATTTCCCAAAAGGGACAGTTACACTGAGCGCTTTGCGAGCCATCCGCTCTTTGTTCTCCATTATCATCCGTTGGGAGCCCTATCGAGGAGGCCGCCGAGACGTTACGCAGTGTCAGAGGTGCCTCAACTTCGGTCACGGTACCCGGAACTGCAACATCAAACCGCGTTGCAACATTTGCGCCAAGGACCACTCTACATCGGATTGCCCTGTGGACGGTGCCGGTGCGGTACAGTTTAAGTGTGCTAACTGTGGCGGTGATCACCAGAGCTCTGATCGACAGTGCCCGAAAAGGGAGAGCTTCAAACATATCCGCAAGCAGGCGTCGTCAACCAACCAGCCGAGCAGGAAGAAAGACAAACCACCGGTCTTCAGGGCGGAAGATTTTCCTCCTCTGCGTTCATCCCAGCAAGCAGGGCACCCAAGTACGCGTACGCAACTTGACCTTCCACACTTACCATCCGGCGGGTCAGCCGGTCAACGGTCGCCTCCCCCCCCTGGCTACTGGCGTCCACCCACAACAACACCACCGAGCGCTGAGTCCGAGAAGTACTCTGCGGATGAGCTGCTAGAAATTTTTAGCAGCATGACCAATGCCCTTCGTGCGTGTCGCAACAAGCCCGAGCAAATCCATGTGCTCGGTAAATTTATTATCCAATATGGATCCTAAACCCATCTCCATCGTCACCTGGAACGCTTGCTCTATTAGAGCAAAAAACATTGAGCTTGCTGACTTTCTCCGCAAGTACAACATCGACGTGGGTCTACTCACAGAGACCCACCTAAAGTCCGGCGACAGTTTTTGGCTGCCGGATCACAACATCATCCGTCTCGATCGCACCAACTCCAGGGGGGGTGGTATAGCGATCATCGTTAGAAAAGGGATGAAATACAACATCTTGCCGCACATCCACACCGCCATCATCGAAGCCCTTAGTGTGGAGGTCAAATCAGCTACCGGGTTCATCCGGTTCATCGTCGTCTACTGTCCTCGCCAGTGTAGTATCAGCAACGGTACAGCAATGCAGTTCAAGAACGACCTGGCAACCATCACCAGGACCAACTCCCGCTTCGTCGTTGGGGGAGACCTAAATGCTCGGCACGAGGCTTGGCGAAATTATCGGCAGAATCTGAACGGTCGTCAACTCTTCGAACACTCGCAGCATGGGTTTTATACGGTGCAGTTTCCGGATGAGCCGACTTTCATCTCCCCAGCGGGGAACCCTTCAACCCTGGACTTCTTCCTGGCCAACATCGAGCTCTCCAAACCAGTGGCCCTCAACGATCTGAGCTCAGACCACCAACCTGTCGTTGCTGAGGTGGGGATCGGTGTTGCTCCTGTCAGCTGTCTGCGGAAAGATTACCATCATGTCGACTGGGAGCGCTTTGCTCGAATGGTGGACAACAACATCGACGAGGCGCCGCCGCTCGACAGCGTGGAAAACATCGACCAGGCGTTGGAGGGTCTCCAACGAGCCATAAACGTGGCCGACGAGGCGTGTGTGCGACGTGTTCCTGTGAGGGGTAAGTTCCTTGCTATTGATTCCCATACCCGGCTGCTAATTAGATTGCGGAATGTGCGTAGACGCCAGTTCCAGAGGACCAGGGATCTGGACATTAGGCTCGAGGTGACCGATCTGAATAGGCAAATTGCTTCCAGGATGGTCTCACTCCGGAATGAAAATTTAGGACGCTTAGTCCAAAGTTTGGACGACCGCTCCAGGCCATTCTGGAAAGTAGCCAAAGTGCTGAAATCGCACCCCAAACCAGTTCCTCCCCTCAGGGTCGGAGAGAGGCTTCTTGTTGCACCGGTCGAGAGAGCAAATGCGGTAGGCAATCACATTGCCTCATCGCATTTGCTTGGCTCGACCATGGCTAGTCCAATGGAAGACCAGGTCGAGCAGTGCGTCCGCGACCTCGAAAACTTCCCCTGTACCGTTCCTCAAGAACATAAAATCACAGCAGAACAGGTTTGCTCAGCGCTGATGAGTACTAAGAACATGAAGGCTCCTGGGTTTGACGGGGTCTTCAATATGGTCTTAAAAAAGCTCAGCAACAGGGTTCACCTGTTGTTGAGCTCTATCTTCAACAGATGCTTGGAATTGCACTACTATCCAAGCATTTGGAAGATAGCCAAGATCATACCGATCCGCAAACCCGGGAAAGATCCGACGTTAGCATCAAGCTGCCGTCCGATCAGCCTACTCTCATCGCTGGGCAAACTGTTTGAAAAACTGATCCTCAACCGCATGATGAAGGTGGCTGAGGAAAACAACATCTTACTCCCGGAACAGTTTGGGTTTAGGAAGGGTCACTCCACCACGCACCAGCTGGTGCGGGTGATGAACAACATCAGAAGGGACAGGGCTGTATCCATGTCCACAGCCATGGCATTGTTGGACGTCGAAAAGGCGTTTGACAATGTCTGGCATGACGGTCTGGTATACAAGCTCTGTGCCTTCAACTTTCCACCATATTTGACAAAAATCATCTGTAGCTACCTTCGGCAGAGGTCGTTCAGGGTATCGCTGAATGGTTGTTTATCAAATACTTTTTCCATCCCAGCAGGGGTCCCGCAGGGCAGTCTGCTGGGCCCTTTGCTATACAACATTTACACCTCCGACATTCCTTCCCTGGGAGATGGCTGCGTGCTCTTTCTGTTCACAGATGACACTGCAATTGCCGTCAAGGGAAGAATGCCTCGTGAGATCACCAACAAACTTCAGCGATGCTTAGACGCCTTTGTCGAGTATGCTAACACCTGGAAAATCAAGATCAACGCTTCCAAAACCCAAACAATAATGTTCCTTCATCGACAATCCCCCAAACTGAAGCCCCCTCCATCATGCGTTGTGGTTATGAACGGTACAGGGGTTGAGTGGTCTTCCGAAGTTACCTATCTTGGACTGCTATTCGACGAGAAACTTCTTTTCCGATCGCATGTGGAGAGGACACTGGTTAAGTGCTCAGCTTTGGTTCGGTCACTATACCCGCTAATTTGTCGCAGATCTCGCCTCTCAAGAACAAACAAACTGGCAGTCTACAAACAAATAATTGCCCCCGCGGTCTTTTACGCAGCTCCGGTGTGGGAGTCATGTGCACAAACTCACAGGAACAAAATACAGATTGCGCAAAACCGAATCTTACGGATGATCCTCGATTGTCCCTATGACACCAGGATCACAGATCTCCACCAAGAAGCAGTTACTCCAAAAGTAGATGCCAGAATAACAGAAACCAAAACCAAATTTGTACATAAATGTCAGCATTCAGAATACGCTTTAATAAGCGGTTTGTACATAGTAGGTTAAGTTAGTTCTAAGCTGTAAATAGTAATTTTAAGCTGTAAATAGTAGTTTTAAGTAGTTTTCTTTCAAACAAGCGCCACCAAAGTGGACAATCCAAAATTCAAAATCTCTACAATTAGAAAGCTTAGTAAAACAAAAATCAAAACTCGCACATCAAAGATGAAAACAGTAATGTGAATCACTTATACTTTTAAAAACATGTATTATACCCTACAAAAACATAAAAATACAGATAAACTTAAACAACAACAATAAACGAAGCCGCTCATAATAGTTCTGAACAGCGACAACAGCAGTCTTCCCTTAGCAGCAGCGGGAGCAGAGCAATGGGTACCATCGATAGCGGATAGCGGCCACAACTGTGGCATGGCTGTGGATAAGCGTAGCAGTTTCTGCGGATCTCAGCATCGCATCGATAGCAGCTGGGCCAGCAAAAGGAGGTACAGCGGAAACCAATGGCAGCGTTTAGCGGCCACAACTGTGGCGTGGCTACGGATAGCGTTGCAGTTGCTCAGCAGTTGGGCCAGCGTATAGCGGCCACAACTGTGCCATGGCTATGCATGGCGTAGCTGTTACAGCGGGTATATCAGCATCGATAATAGCAGGGTCAGCTGATGCAACGACACTCCCTTCACTAAAATGCTGTTTCAATGTGATAGCGGGAAGCATCAGCAGCAGGCTTGCATGAAGTGAATACATCAGCCAGCAACTTTCTCTAAGGCCTCTGCCATAGTAGACGCGAAAAGCGGTGCGAACCGATTCGCTCGGCCGTAGGTTAATGTACAGTTCTACTGATGGCTGTACATTAACCTACAGCCGAGCGAATCGGTTCGCGTCGCTTTTCGCGTCTATTATGGCAGAGGCCTAATGGGAAAGTTGTATCATTTTGTTCAGAAGAATATTATTGTCGGTAATATTACAGAGATGCGATTGCGTAAATCCGATTTTGAATTAAAAAATTGTTCTTTTGAGAACAAATAAAACACTTATTTGAAGAGTTAATAGCTTTTGGTACCAATAGCAGTATAGTGACAGCCTCAACGGTAGATGCAGATGCAGCCGGTACTTCCCTGAGGCCGATGTAAAGGTAAATGGGAGCAGCACGGCGAAACAGTTCGGGTTATGCTTAGACACGCGTCATTTTTCGTTGTTGATATTCCCCACATGAAACGACGCGCTTTCGTATGATAGCGGTGGTATTAGCGGTAGATGCATTTGCCAACAAGCCGTGTCTAATTTTCAATGTGAAAACACCTTTCTCATTGTGTTGACCGTGCGCCTTAGTCCTCATTATCAAGGTAACACAGAGATGTAAGATAAACACTACATCCTATGATAAATTGAACAATTGTCCTTATAAGGACAACAAATGAATTAATGAAGATTTAATTTTGAATTAGAATACTTCTCTCAGGAAGTTCGGCTACATAGGGATGTGAAATGAAAATCTAAAACTGAAAAAAGTGAGAAAAATTTCAAATGCTAATAAATCGGTTAGTTTCCGATGGATTTCCTTCGTTTTTGCAGCAATCGATTAGAAAATCTTCTAAGATTCCTACCAAATGCATGAAATTTCAATTTTATCATTCGAACTATTGTACTATTGAAAACTCTTAAGCCTTGTCAAAACACAAAATTCGACCTCTGATTGGTCGTTATACCGCGCTTTCCCAAGCACGGTCGGCAGAGTTATGGACCTAGTAAATTGGGAATGCATCATTTGGCCTATATAAGAGCTACATCAGATAATAAACAAACATTTCATCGGATAATAAATTGAACAACTGAAATTTGAAGAACACAAATGATTATTTGAAGAGTTAATATTTTCTCGTTTTAATCCAAAGTTAATTATCTTCCTCTACATGCATACTCTGATTATTATTACGTGTTTGCGTCGCTTAGTGTTTGGCTACGGTCATGCAGAACGCAAATAACGGCGCGATGCGATTCGGCAAGACGAAATCTGTTGAAATGTATAGCTCTACTTCGCCTTAAAAAGAGCTGTACATTTCACCACGGTAAGGCGCATCGCATCGCGCCGGCATTCGCGTTCTGCATAACCGTAGCCTTTGTTCCGTTCCCGTTTAATGATGTCGTATTAAATGTGCATATTACAATTCGGCAGCACTTCAACGTCTCATTTGCACAAAATTCAAAAAGATTCAATGAACTTCATTCAAAATATCAGACAAAAAGAAATTACTATACTGCCAATTAACGGTCAACGTTTATTTACTAGAAAAAATGACTGACACGCAAGCAGCCGGGTTATCTTTCTTGTAAAAGTATTCTACTTCAACCTTGCGGTCGTGGCTTTGCATACAACCTTCTTGTGATTTTTTTGTACATTTTCTGCTTACATGTTTCAATTGCTTTCTGTATTGCCAAAATTTCCGCGTTTGTTATACTGAAATTATCATTGATTTTTTCGGTTAAAAATGTTTTATCTGTTTCATCGTATATGGCAAACGCTACTCCAGATGGGGTTTTAGAAGCATCCGTGAAGATACGTTTGTATCCGTGATAAGTATGTTGCATAGCGTCATGGAACAGGGCCTTCCAGAAAGCATCGCTCTCATCTTCCTTTTTCTTGTCACAGCTAAGTTTTGTTTTGATTATTTGTTCCATATCTATTGTTTCAAAATATTTCATTCTTGTTTTGCTGTTTATATCTTTATCTGAGGGGTGTATCTGATGAATAAGATCCACATGCTTTTCCGCTATGGTCGATAAATAAGAACCGTTTGAGATCTCTCTGTTCAGTGTGGTGCTTATAAATTTTTGATTTGGCGTTCTATAATATATGGTTCTAATTATGTCTTTTTTGTCAATGCTTCAATTCGGAGCTTCATGGGAAGCTGGCCTGATTCTGTTAACATGACATGAATTGGCGTGCTTCGCAGATATCCCATTGCATGTCTAACATACGAATTCTGTACAACCTGTAGTTTTTCCAAATTCGAATCTGCTGCAATACCATATATTGACGCACCATAGTCCAAACGGCTTCGTACTAATGCATTTCCTATTCTCAACAGTGTCGCAGGATTTGAACTTCCAGTACGCCTGCCTAGCATTTTTAGGAGTCCCAATTTTTTCGTCGCGTTATCTCTTATATTTTCGATATGCTTTCGGTGTTTAAGACACTTGTCTATGGTGTATCCTAAGTATTTGTGCGTATTGACTATTTCAATTCTCTCCCCTTCAACCTGAACGCGAATATGATCGCTATTCTTGTTAGTGAATGGAATGGCCGCACATTTGTTAACGTTTATACGCAGATTCAACTTCCTTAAGTTGCTGAACAGGGTAACTAGAAAGTTGTTCAATGCAATTGTTGCCTCTTCAATGGTTCTTCCTTTGGCGAAAACAGCGAAATCGTCTGCGAATTGTACCAATTCGCATTTTTCATTGGACATTTCATGCAGCTTTGCGGTGTATAAATTGAAAAGTAGTGGGGACAAGGGGCACCCTTGGGGCAAACCTTCACTAACTTCCATTTCTATTCTGCCTTCTTCCGATTCTAGTACCATAACTCGCCTTCGCATGTACTCATACAACCATGAGAGTATCTTCTGTGGCACTCTCTGACCTATGAGTGTTGTAAGCAGTAGGTTGGTGTTAACACTATCGTACGCCATTTGTAGGTCCAAGAAAGCTACGCAACACTCTTGTTCATGGTCTTTAGTTTCGTGTATCGTGTTTACCAGGTAATTGATGCATGATGATGCTGATACATGTTTTCTAAAGCCGAAGGATAGTGTTGGTATAAGGTGATTTATCTCAGCTATCTCTGCAAGACGGTTTTTAATAACTGCATTTATGAGCTTCAACTCTACATTCATCAATGCTATCGGACGCCGAGAGTTTGGCAAATTTGGATCAGCATTTTTTTTCGGTATGGGTGTTACTAGTGTTTCTCGCCATCTGGGATACTTTCTTCAACGAAAACACGACTAAGCATTTCGCACATTTTTAGCTGTATCCCCGGTTTTAGTTTTTTAAGAATCCAATAAGACATCTTATTGCTCCCTGGAGCCGAGAAGGATTTCCTAGTTTTCAGTATATTAAGCAGTTCCTCGTCTTTAATGGCCATTTCATATCCCGACAGATCTCTTGGTGTGGCAACCAACGGTTCTTCTACATCTTGGTATTTATCTTTAAAGTAGTAATCCATAAATGCTCTAGCTTTCTCTGTTGATAGGACTGTCTTGGTTCTGTGTTCTCCAGAAAGGGACGTATCGATTCCTTTGACAATGTTCCATAGACAACGTGATGGAGTCGACTCGTCTATGCGTTCAGAGAGTCCCTTCGTGTATTTTCTTTTGGCACTTCGGATTTCTCTTTTGAGTAAGGCTCTTTCTCTTTGTAGTATTATGAAATTGGTTCTTGTTTGATTTTTGTTGTAGTCCCTGAGCGCTTCCCTTTTGTTTTGGTATAGGCTGTTTATCTTAGCCGTCCACCAAGTTTTAAGAAAATTTGCCTTTTTATTTTTGACTACAAAAGTCGCATCTCGGACTGCTTCGGCAAAAATTTCTATCATTTCATGTGGGTCATATATGAACTGAGGTCTAATGCTGTTAATCTTTTCAACTACCTTTTCTTTATTTAATCTCTTAATTTTTGCTTTGACAATTGGCGTGTTACCTTCTAGGGTGATCCACACACATAAGTGTTTTCCGCCTATTTCTTCCCCTACTTTCCATGTAGCTTTGGAAGCTATCCCTGCCGTCGTTAAAGTCACATCAATTGCCGATTCCTTCCTCCCCGGGGTTGGAATCATTGTTGCTGAGCCATCATTCAAAACCAGTAATTTTCCGTCTCCTATGAGTTTTGCTAATAGTCTGCCTCGACTGCATTCGGGGAAGGCTGGACTCCACGAGTTATAGTGTGCATTAAAATCCGCACATATTATACATTCATCTTCTAGGCTTTCTATGTATCCAAAAAAGTCATCTAATTCGTCTCGAACTTTTGTAGTGAGTGTGTTGTTCGGAGGAATGTAAACTGACAAGACATTCAATTTTTTGAAATGGAAACCATTAGGCTGCATAATTTTGACTGCTATTGCTTCGATTGTCTCCATATTTGGGAGTGTAAGTTCTTCGTATTGTATTCCATTTTTAAGCAGAATGCCGACTCCTCCGTAGCCTTCTTTCCTCCTCTTAGATATTAGTTTGTATGCTTTGAACGTAAAAAGTTCATCCTCTTTCAACCATATTTCTTGTAGCATGGCTATGCTTATGTTGTTTTCAATCAGTGTCGTATAAAGTTCTTCTCTTTTCTCCATTGGTCTTATACTTTCTATGTTGTGTTGTAGTATTTTAAAAACTTTGTTCTCCATTTGTTCCGAAATTTCTAATGCCGTTCTCGGTATTATTCGGCATTGTTTGTGATTCGACAATTTGGTTTATTTCGGAGAAAATTTCGATTAGTAGGTGATCTGTTTCAATATCTGTACGAGATGTGTTTAGTTTTATTTTTAGATTGTCTCGAAGGTTTATTAGCGGTTCCAACCATGGCTTAGCCTGGAAATGTTTTTGTAAGTCCTTTCTGAGCTGGGAAATGAACATCTCAAGTTCTGTCGCTCTATGTGGGTTAGTCAAATAGGCTGTCGGTGACTCATTTATTTGGTTATTTTCTTTTTGCACAGATTGTATCATTGTATTATCTTCCGCTCTTTTTGTGTCTCTGTTTTTAGTATTTTTTCTGTATGTCTGATTGTTTGGCCACTCGTATGAATTTTGCATTGGTTCTACTGCATCTCTCTGCAGTAGCTCGTACGGGTTCGGTGTTGAAAAGAGGTTTTTGGCGGCTTCGGCATAGGTAGTTTTTGATCTCAGCATCTCTCTTACTATTTTCTCTCTTTTGACTCTTTCCGGGCAATCGCGTTTGGAAGCATTATGGCCGTTGTTACAATTTATGCAGCGCGATTCACTTTTGCACTCCTCATGTAGATTATGTTTTTTTCCGCAATTACTGCATTTTGGTTTACCTCTGCAGGTGTTTGCTTTGTGCCCAAGTTTCCAGCACTTGGAACACTGCTTAACTGGAAAAATGTACAGTTCCGTTCTGAATGCACAACCGAAAATTCTGAACATTCTTGGAACGTTTTTCCCTTGAACCGTTATTTGTTGTGTTCATTAATTTTCCCTGTGGGTTTCTTCTCTTCATCCTTTCAACACACTTCACCTGAAATTCTGAGAACGTATTCTCAAACAACTCGTCTTCGCCAAAATCAAGTGGAATTCCTGGAACGAAACAAATGGTCTCTTTCCTGAAGCTTGGTAAGAATATTTTCAAGTTAGAATCCTTAAGACGCGTTTTTTGAAGTTTTGTGTAATCTTCTTTTCTGTTTAATTGCACCTTAAATCTGAAACGTCCGATTTTTGTTATCTCCTTGCAGTCTTTTAGACCCATCTCTTGCAGTAGTTTTCCTACTGCGAGTGGGTGTGTTGGAGCCCCACTGTTGTAGTCAACTGGTTCCAAGTAAAAGATGTCTGAAGGATTTTCTTCTGTTTCTATTGAGCCGGTTGTTTGGTTACTGTTTTTCCCGCCATTTATTGTGGACTGGGTTTCTGAATTTCGGGCGTCCCCCAACGTTGAAGACGCTGACCCTTGCGATCGCGTTAGCATTTCTGTGTTACTACGGCTAGCAATCCTCAAACAAAATGGCCGACTTTAGTGCGACGCGCAATTTCAATTAATGACTCGATTTTTTACTAATTACACTCGAAAAGGAACAGTCCTAGCAAAAAGACTTTAGGTATCAAATTTAGAAATATTTAAAACGACTTCCTATCTCCCAAAGGCCGATGCGACCAGAAAGAAAAATATAATTTCTAACAAGTTGAAAAAACTTAAGCTCAAAGTCTTCCTAACGTCAGCTCTGCGCAAAGACGAAAGACGAACGAAGATCCTGTGGTTACCCGTTCTAGTGATGGACCAATCGCAGAGTGCCGGTATAATGCTGTGAAATACTGTTGATAAGCAATGAGTATAAAAGAGAGGTGAGGAGGAAACTTACTAACACTTGCACGCGCCCCTCTGCTCATCCTCCTCTGCCCATAGTTGATGCCAAATAGTGACGTAGTTATTTGGGTTTCCCATTGAGTTCATCTAGTTGTTTACATTTGAAGCATTTACTAATACTAGAAAATTTCACTCTCCTCCTCACCTCTCTTTTATTCTCATTGGTTGATAAGCATGCTTCAGAATCGTGCGCGGTAACATAAAATCGATATATTTGACAGTAATAATAGCTGCTTGTTTTTATTTATGCTTCCGAAAGGGTTGATTGAAAATCACGTTCGATTTAATGTATATAAATTTTACAAATTATTTGACTGAGTGATGAAATATGTAAAAAAATTGAATTGCATCCAATGAATGCTGTAAGAAATAAAAAATCCGAATTAATCCACCTAGCAGTCAGACCCAGCCTTTCTCATTCTAATTTATTATTTGTTAAAACAGATTTACATGAACACTTCAATCCATTAAAAGGTTTATTCTAGAACATTGGTGTTGTTTTCGAAGTAATAATTGAAGTACAAAATATGAAATTTGACGTAATGTTAAGAAATAGCGAAATAAAATAAATGACTTAATTTTGAAAACTTTATTCACGAGAAATACCAGGAACGTTCAAAAATAGTACAATACCAAATTTAAATTATGTTGAGGCCACATATTTTGATCAAATCAAATATAGTTTTTAATAGTCTTTGAGTTTCTTTTCTTTCCCTAACTTATGAACCACTTATCAAATTGTTATGAAGTTTGAGAGATTACTAGTTAGATTACATCTCTAATAGACTTTCGTTGTTTTTACAATTTATTACATATCGGTTGAGATATAAGTCCGATTATAATCAAATGAAATGGGAACCTATAGGGCAGCCAAACTTTGCCTGTTGTATTTTAAACACAACAGGCAAAGTAATAGTCCGATCAATAGGCTCTTATGGCTTAACTAGACCTTTTGTATTATTATGCGCTCCAGGAAACTGGAGCTCGCGCATCATAAGACGGAGGTCACGGTTGTGAACAACCGTAAATCGGAGCAACAGGCGGTGGTCAGAGTCGGAGACTGCACCATCACCTCGAAGCGATCCCTGAAGCTCTTGGGGGTTATGGTGGACGACAAGCTCACGTTCGGGAGTCACGTCGACTATGCCTGTAAGAGGGCCTCATCGGCTATTGCAGCACTATCTCGTATGATGTTCAATAGCTCAGCGGTTTATGGCAGCAAGCGAAGACTTCTTGCCAGCGTGGTTTCGTCCATACTTAGGTATGGTGGGCCAGTGTGGTCCAGAGCGCTAGGTACTAACAGTTACCGTGGTAAACTGGAAAGTACCTACAGGCTCATGTGCCTGAGAGTTGCGAGTGCGTATCGTACGGTGTCATACGATGCAATCTGTGTCTTGTCCGGCATGATGCCTATCAGCATCGCCATCAAGGAGGACAGAGAGTGTTTCGACCAACGTGACACAAGGAGCATACGAGGTACCAGAAGGTCATTCTCGATGCTCCGCTGGCAGCGGGAATGGTCCAACTCCACAAAGGGCAGATGGACGCACCGACTCATACCGGAGATATCCGGCTGGGTCGGGAGATGACATGGTGAAGTGAACTTCCACCTGACACAAATCCTGTCAGGCCATGGTTGTTTCAGGCAATATCTGCACAGGTTCGGACACGCGGTGTCCCCCATGTGTCCCGAGTGCGTGGAGGAGGAGGAGACTGCTGAGCATGTCTTCTTCGTATGCCCCCGTTTCGTAAGAGCGAGGAGCAACATGATGGCTGTGAGCGGGCCTGGCACTACTCCGGACAATCTAGTCCGGAGGATGTGCGACGACCCGGACATCTGGAACGCGGTCTGTGCGGCCGCCTCTCAGATTGTTCTGAAGCTGCAACGTGTGTGGCGGGTCAACCACCAACACGCCAGTGGTAGCTAATTACCAGTCTCCAGGTAGTTAGCTAGGAGGTTACAAGAGTAAAGAGGGTGCATCACGCACAAAAGCCACTCCCCGACGTAATACTTAACCGTCGTTCCGGGAAGACCAGGGCTGGAGACTGGAGGGGTTTTAGTGGGTCGGGACAGGGATCAGTAGGTGCCTGGGCGAGTGTAACTACCCCAGCATCTCTCCCCTAGTCTCATCCCCACACCCTGAGTTCTCTTCTCAGGTGTCTGTTTGCAGATTTCCCCGCCACCTTTAAAAAAAAGACCTTTTGTATGATACTGATTTTGTGAAAATCGGTCCAGCCATCTCTGAAAAACATGAGTGAGATTAAACAGTCTCCAGAACACGTTTCTTCCCATAACTTTCGAACCTCATATCCAATCTTCAAAAAATTCAAAAGTTAAGGGTTTTTAGGAGCCCGTTCATTTAGAACCAATTTTGTTCAGATCAGTTGTGCAGTTTCTGAGAAAACTTTCATGATTTTCACATTTTGATCAATAACAAGCAAACTAAAACTCCGATTACAATAAAATTGAATAGGGTTCTATTAGGCAACTAGACGTTCCATTTGAGAATAATTTTGTGAAAATTGGTCCAGCCATCGGTCCAGTTGCACATACAAACACATACAGAAAATGCTCACCTCGTCGAACTAAGTCGTGTGATATATGCCATTCGACTCCTTTGGAGCACTTATACACCTTCGTTCTGCCAGTGATTACTATACCTTTCTAAGAGAAAAACAAAAATGACTTCTTAGACCGATACAAACAATTCAGCGGTTGCGACATCGATCGGGAAAACAAGCCTACACGCTGCATTCATACACATGTTTTGTCATTACCAGGAAATGATTCAACTAAATAAACATAAAGAATAAAATTCAATTTAATTTATTGTACGCTTTTTTTGAATAAAAAAAATGATTTGAGTAACAGCGCCAGTACAGACTGTTGTAATGTTTTCAATAAAATGTTTCAAATGAAATATTTCATCGAAATATTTCTGAATCGTCTTTATTATAAGATTTTTGTTACATTCATTTACCCATTTACAATACTGTAAGTTTTCACTCCATCGATATTTTTCTGTTTTTGATATTCGCTCCACTCTTCTGGGTGCTTTTTCTTCCGATGAGAACATAAATTAGCTGATGATTTAAATTCTTTTCCACAGTGCACGCATGAGTACAAAAGTTGTCCAGTATGAGTAGCCATGTGTTCCTAAAAATTAAAACCGGATCAGTATCAAAAACTTATATTTCAACTATAAATAGTGCAATGTTAAACCATCCTACCTTCAATACAATCGCCCGTTTGAAAGCTTTCTCACACATCGTACACTGGTGGGATCTCGTTTTTGTGTGCTGATCTTGTATGTGCTTTCGCAGGGCATGCGAATTGGGTGATTTTTTCCCACATATTTGGCACTCAATAGTTTCCTCCCGATGTAGCGCCAGGTGTTTTCGCAGTGTATTCGTATTTTTCATGTATTTACCGCAAAGTGTGCACTGAGCTCTTTCGGTATCCCTGTGTTCCGATAGGTGCACTTTCAGAGCCCCTGCGGTTTTAAAAGTTTTGGAACAAATATCGCACAGAAATTTGTCGCTGGTATTAACGTGAACGCTCCGGACATGGTTACGAAGATATCCTTGCGAGCGAAACGGTTTCTGGCATTGATGACACGTGAATACGACCTGCGATTGGTCTTTCAACTTATGATTAACAAGATGCTGGTTAAGCTGGTGTTGCTTTGCGTACTTTTTGGAACACAGTGCACACTGAAACAATTTCTGTTCTTCTGGAATGTGCATTAATAATCTGTGTTCGCGAAGACTTCGCTTAGATTTGAAATTTTTTGTGCAATCACTGCACTGAAAGGATTCAGGATTAACGTGAACTCTTAGGTGCTCCTTAAGGCGGTTTAAATAGGAGAAGCGTGAATTACAGCACCTCACGTATCCATTCTGATTGTGTGCTCTGCTGTAGTGCCGTTTAAGTAAACCGAAGGATTCGAATTCCTCTGAGCATACTTCGCATATCATCCGACAGTGCAGAAGAATGTCGTCGTTGGAAATCGTTACTGTCGAGCTCTCCTCGCTTTCTTCATTAGTGTTTTTCGAATCAGCGTTGCTGTCTTCGGTTTTGTCGTCAATCGCGAGCGCACTATCCGTGATCTGCAACTCTTCCTCTCGCTTGATGTCAATACTATCGAATTCCACCAAAAAATCATGATATTCCGGCTCTGGTGATATTGGTCTGTTTTCAGTTTTTATCTTAAGTTCCTGAGGTTTGAACAATTGCTCAACTTGGCAGTAAAATAGGTGAAATGCCAGCAGTTTATTCCAACACTCCTCGCAAATTCGAAGATTTTTTGTATCTTCTTCCTGAAAAACTTTCACTATAAATTGGAGTTCTCTTCTAAACAAAGGCGGAAAATACCTTGAACCAAAAGTGTTTTATAATAACCTCTTCAACGCGAAGCGTCGACAACTGTTCCGAGAAACCATCCACTGAATTAATAATGTTTTGTTCCTTTTTAATTTGGCCACAAAAATTGCAATGTTGCTCGTTGGATTCCATCGCGTTGTTGTGATGATTAGGGATGGGAAACCTATCGATAATTATCGATAGTATCGATAGTTACCGACTATCGATAGAATCGTTAAGCTTTCCGCGTTATCGATAGTTATTGAAATTTTCCTCGCATTGGCATTTATACTCCACAATGACTTTGTTTAAAGAGAATTCGATGATTGTTTGCTTTCACATGGAAATCCTCTTTAAAATTGTTAGAAAATTGAGGGATACTCATTTTCGCTCACTCTACCTTATACGGACAACGACAAGATTTCGCCTAAGTGCGAATTATGTGTGCGAATAAACTTTTAAATATTGTTCTTGTCCACAACGGGAGCAACATTTTGTTGTTTTTCTTCATCTGGTTCTAGTTGTCAAACTATCGATAATTATCGATGGCATTAGGGAATTTATCGATAATTATCGATAGCCATTTTAGTCGATATTTTCCATCCCTAGTGATGATTGTTGTTTGTTCACTGACAGTTGATCTGACATTTAACTTGTTGACTAGCCGCAATGGAATATATAAAGGTACGGAAATGGTTTGAATCTAGGGTTTAAAGGGCTTTATCTGTTAACAGTGATAACGTAAAACTCCAAAAACATTAGGGATCATTCAAATAATACATAACGCGCTCAGGGGTGGGGGGTATTCAGCGAAGCGTTACATTGCGTGAGGCAAACATGTAAAATTGCGTTACGTGGGGGTGGGTGGGTATTGAAAATTGCCAAATTCCGCGTTATGTAATATTGGAATGGTTCCTTATGGAAGAACAAGTTATGTGCTAGCTAAACCTAAGGGGAGACATCTGGCTTCTTACTCTTCCTACTCACTCACCTCGATGATCCCTGCTGTATTTTTCGTAAATGATGCCATTCACTCGGAAAATACTTGGATGTTTTAATGCTTTTAAACAGCATTATGTACAATTCCTCCTGCAGGCGATAGTTTTATGCCTTGTTCAAACTACGCTGGATATCACCTGATATCGCCAGATGATATCGGATATCACCTCGAGCGTTCACATTAGAGTGAACTGATATGGTTTGACATTTGCTTCGGTAATTGAAAAGAGAAGAAAACAAAAACAGGTCAAATCTAAAACAAGACAACAAGAGCAATGGGATTAGGATAGAGATGTCAGCGAGATGGCTCGCACCAACGCGAACTCTCATATGCAGTTGTCAACATGGCGGGATGAAAATAGCAAAAATATTTCCTTCCTTTTTTCTCGCATGCAACGCGGAGTGCGAAATTTGTAGGGTTGCGTCAAATGTGTGTTGGCCGTGTTGCGAACTGCTTGAAATGTGGTTATTATTGGTTTTCGAACATGATATCCGCGATAGCATGTAGCCGAGGTGATATCCGTTGACAGCTCGATTGTATGGGATATCAGGTAATATTGGTGATTTGGCCTCCATAGCACGAATCGCCTGATTTCAGGTGATATGCGGTGTAGTGTGAACGGGGTATTACCTTCTGAGGGTTACCGGAGAATCTGCATCTTTAATATCCTTAAAATCAAACGTGTCATCCATCAATGATTATGATTCATTTATTGACCCATCTGTACTGACCCAATTGTACTCTTTGCACAAGCAATATGCCTCAACAGGTTTGTTACAAACCAATTTCAAATGCTAATAAATCGGTTAGTATTCGATGGATTTCCTTCGTTCTTGTAGCAATAGATTGGAAGATCTTCTAAGATTCTTCCCAAATGCAGATAATTGTAAATTTATTTTTCAAACTATTGTACTATTGAAAATAGTCAAGCCTTGTCAAAACGAAAACTTCGGTTTCTGATTGGTCGTTATATGATTGTTTCCTAAGCACGGTCGATAGAATCATAGACCTTGCCATTTTAAATGTGCTATTTGGCCTATATAAGAGCCTGTTTTACCCGAAGCCGCTCATTATAATGCTAGACTGCAACAACAGCAGTCCTCTCTTAGCAGCAGCAGTGGATACAGCAGCAGTAGCAGTGCAGCGGACAACGGCCACAGCTTTGGTATGGCAACGGATAGCGGAGCGCCTCTCAGCATCGATAGCAGGACCAGGTGATGCAGCGCAGCGGATACCAATGACAACGGAAGCGTCCACTACTGTGGCAATGGGGATAGCGCAGCGGTTGACGTTGGTCTCAGCTTCTATATATAAGCAGGGCCAGCTGATGCAGTGTGGCATTAGTGAAATGCTGTCTCTGAGCGATAGCAGGCACACAAGCAAATGCCTCCAATGAAAAGAACGTTCTGGAAAGCTTTTCAGTGTTTATTTTCCCCCGGAATACTTCATTTGCACTGCCAGTGATAACGCAAAGATGTGATCGGCATCAGACATTGTATTAAACAACAAATTTTCTTTTTCAGGATGAAATAAAAACCTAATTGAAGAGTTAATATTTTCTCTTAAATCAATTAACACATTCAAGAAATTTGGAACAGATATATATTTGGTTTCGTCTCCGTGTCTCAGAACGTACTGAATTATCTTTTCCTTCAGTCATGAGCACAACATCCGAAAAGCTTTCATTATCAGCATAGAAAATAATTTTTCGCATAATTAAAATTCAAAAATTATCAAGTCCAAATCATGACAAGCAACTAATTTATTGAGAATGGTCAATCCTTGTTGAAGCGATTCGATTGATCTGGTTAGTCGTTAATATGATTGCTTCCCAAGCACGGTCGACAGAATCATAGACCTTGCCATTTCAAATTTGCTATTTGTCTGTATAGAAGTAAGGATGGGAATTATCGACTGAAATGGCTATCAATAGTTATCGATGATTTCCTACTACTGTCGATAGGTTTTTCATCCCTATATCAGAGCCTGTTTCAATCGAAGCCGCTCATAATAGTTCTAGACAGCGACAACTACAGTCTTCCCTTAGCAGCAGCAGGCCGCGGATAGCGGCCCCAGCTGTGGCATGGCAATGGATAGTGCACTAGTTTCAGCGGATCTCAGCATCGATAGTAATCTAACTTCATCCTTGCGGTCGTGGCTTTGCACACAACCCTCTTTTGCACTTAATGGTATTGCCATATTTTTTTGCACTTTCAACTACGAAAAAAAGTGTGAAATCGACTGTCAGAGTGGGGGTTTATATTGAGGAGATATCTCGCTAAACATGTGAAAAGGGCCCATGTGCCATATGTAAACAAGCCACAATTTCACGTTTTTCAATGAATACAAGCTTAATCTACTCGTACAAATAAGATTGTTTGATTAAGGGTAAATTCTTTTATCAATAAATCTTATTGGTAAGAGCAGATTTCGCTTGTATTGATCAAAAAACGAGAAAATTTGGTTTGTTTACATATGGCACATGGGCCCTTTTCACATGTTTGGCGAGATATATTTATTTTCAGGTCCCAGTCTACTAAAACATAAAGTTTGATATGTCGCCAGCCAGGTAACATGGGAGTCGCGTTTATAATTCTCGAGTGTCTTCATATATCACAGAATATGTGGCAATGACTTGATGTCGCTCTTAAGGAGGTAATGCCATCTGCCAATACAATATGAGACGATTTCCAAGTGCTTCTAGTGCGGTTTTATTGTTATTATTATGATTGCCTCATCAACCTAGAAATTTCGCGTTTGGCTTTTGGTGGAAATATTTGTAGAAGCTTTATCGTTAATTATTAGCTTTATTAACTTTATTAACCTCTGTAAGTAACCTCTGAAAACTTGGCTGTAGAGTGTGCTCATAGCGGTAATCGAGAAGTTCTGATGGTACGCTTAATTTTAAATGATGCGCCGAAAATGAACTAAACATTCGTACACATTATTATCATTTTTAGGATGGCAACACCGTACAGTCGTCCACATGGATACTAAAAAAATTATTTCACCTTTCAGCAGTCATGTCTTAGCCTCGTCGTCAGTTGATTTTGACGTCAAGTATACATCAAATTAACAGTGTATAAATTAGTTCGACTTTTGCTCACGCGCAGCGACAGTCATGTCCGATGATTTCCTCAAGAGTCAGGTATCTTGTTCTAGTCATCTTTGCTAACTTTTTCAACTTTCGACTCGTATAACTGATGGTGACGGTGGAAGTCCTGGGGAATAATAAAGTGCACCACAAAAACCGTGAAGGTGTTAAATTTTATGTTTATGTATAATTTTATATATTTTCACCATAATTGATCATTATTTTGTTGACCATACAATAGGTTTTTGAACCACTAGTTAAAAATCATTGTGATGAAGCAGTTTTGAAACATTCTAAATTCATTGTTTAGCAAAAGAACATGAAAAACGTGTGAAAATAAATCCAGCTTTCCACGAGCGATAATGGCGGATCGATTTGACATTTCATGTAGGTTGTCAAACTGCTAGTTCATTGGATATTTCCATTTAACTGAAATTAGTTAGATGTATTTGACACATAATGGAGGTTGCCATACTAATAGTTCAATGGATTTTCCCATTGAACTAGTATTATTATATACTAAATCCAACCAAAAAGTGCTAGTTCAATGGAAATATCCAATGAACTATAGTTTGATAACTTACATTTAATGTCAAATCCATCCGCCATTTCCAAGAGCGGTGGAAAGCTGGATATAACCTTTTTTGTACCTGATTGCAATACCTTTCAATGTGTTATCTTTCTTGTTCGTTTGGCTCAGATTTTGATATGTTCGTGTGGCTCACTACATTCTCTTCGCATATCTCTCTCTCTGAGTATTGCTATTGTCGACTAGCGGCAATAACCATTTTACGAGACGTTTGTGAACTCAATTCATGAATGAAATTTTGGCAGAAAGCTCGGAACCGCTGACATAACGCATGTAAAAGCAGCATCAATATCAGCATCAAGAACCGCTGACATAACGCATGTAAAAGCAGCATCAATATCAGCAGGATCCGTGACACCTGTCAGTTCGTAAAATGGTCTATAGACCTTTCTACGTACGAATGTGTTAGTGCCACTAGTTGAGGAAAATATTTATAAAGCTGGACAAAAATTCAGTTGAACACTCATTATATGTTTTAAACTTGTTTCTGAATAAATTTTCATTTGTTAAAGCAGTGCAAGCAGTAATCAATACTGATGATCTTGGTAGTAGGG
Source organism: Wyeomyia smithii (assembly GCF_029784165.1). Lineage (NCBI taxonomy): Eukaryota > Metazoa > Arthropoda > Insecta > Diptera > Culicidae > Wyeomyia > Wyeomyia smithii. The sequence goes on along the minus strand of NC_073695.1, from coordinate 1,582,833 downwards.
ATGGGCGATACTAGCATCGATAACAACGGTATCGATACTAAGGGTCGCGGCATCGAGTATTTTGGCATCGATACTCACCGCGAGAAATGAGTACCGGTATCGGTACTTTTTAAATAATGATTTTTGAAAAAAAAATTGCAGGTCTAATACCGATACTATCGAAGCATCGATAATCGATACTCCTCCAGTCGATATTTCGATACCAGGCATCGAAGTTTATTGAAGTATCGCGATACCAAAGTATCGATACTTTCGTCAGTATCGCCCATCCCTACTTGGTATACTGACCTAAGAGAAGAGTGGCCAAGTGACTTCTTTCTCTTCTTCTTTGCTATGAAACATATCCCCGGTTGAACATTATTTTCGTCTGCCTTACGCAAAATCCAGTGCAACTAGAAAAATTTATTTATTTGATATTTTTATTTAACAAAAAACACATCAATGAAAATTAGATTACAAACAACATATAAAACGAAACAACAAAACTTCGTCCATATTTATATCATCATACTACCACTGCCAAACTTTTTTTTTGTTTTTTTGATTTCTCCGGACTTTTTATAGAGAGCAGAATGAAAAATATTCGTCAAAACACTTAATTCCTGTTGCAAAATCAAGGGGAAAATTGCTTGTTTTCAAGAAAAGCTTGATTTCACGTTACCACGAACAACTAAATAAACAATATAATAATAAAAAGAAAAACCTTCACTGCATTTTCGACTATTGCGTGAGATTTTAAAATTTGGAATATCTTTTTCAGATTTTTCGCATATTTTTAACCACTGTCGATAAGGTTCTGCATCCTTGGGAAATCGAAAAAATTTAACGACCAAACTCTTGACACTTCATTCAAATTCTTTTTTTGCTTTTTTTTGTCGCAACGAAAACAAAATTGTGTCCACAATATTTCACTTTTACTTATCTAATGATTGGGTCGAGCACCAGCTGTTTAGCAACACGGCAAGCTAAACCCCTCTTGAATATTGTCACACACGCGTGCTGTCAAAATCAGCCAATCACGTTTGGAGAAAAAAACCTGGAGCAAACCGAGGTATCATTTTGGCCACTATTCTCTTAGGTACTGACTAGGTTAATGCAAATATGAACTGATCGATTCACTATCATGAATCCGGTCATTCAAAAATACATCGAATCAATAACAATTAAAAAGATATTGGATTTGTTTGAAATATCTTGCATTTAACGACGACTTGGGTTTTTTTTTCCATATGCATTCGGTTCCACGTTACTGGCAAAAGTAACCAGCGGTTTTTTGAGCGCCCAAAAACTGATCGTTTTCCCAAAGCCGAAGTCAACCGAAATACTACGATTTTGTGTGTAGTATACATATTCTGTTGCGTTATCCTTTTGACACATTTGTTGTGCAAAGCCAGGACATTTAATGTGCGTTTTAAGAGGACACATCGGTTGATGTAAGCTTGAACTTTTGCGTGCATTTGTACCTCAAAACGCTACCCAACAAATGCACTTCAGTGTCGCACATAGGAGTATTTGAACCATTAAGCTGGCCAAAAGTCCAATTCGCTCTATTTTGGTAGTAATAGGATCTATTTACATCAAAAACGTGTTATGTTCGTATAATCAACCAATAAAACTAGAGAAAGTACAAAACAAGATGACATCCATTAAGTACGTCACGCAAATTTTGATCAAAATTCATTTTCACGTTTTGTCACACATTAATGACCCCTACCAGGAAAAGTACGTCACGTCATGACACACCTCCAATATAAAATCCAATGATATGAAAATTACTTTAAATTCGCTTGCTGCATTTTTAGCGTCTTTTTACACATGATCTATGACGAAGTTTCAACAATTTTCATATAAATCTTCATTTATCAAAATGTCAATAAAATAAAAAAGAGGAACCAGGAGGAAGATTTTTCTATCCGTATATATTAAGTGGGCTTTGACCTTCCTGTTAATAAAAAAAGTTTTGACGGGACTTGCCCGGAAGGTTACTAAATCATAAAATTAATTATACAATATTATGGATTTTTCGCGGTCGGCTTTCACTGTCACTTTTTTCGTAAACAATCTGGGATTATTTTATGCATTTAACGTTTCGAATATTGCAAAACCTTCTCCTTATGTTGTACATTAGGTCCTGTGAGAGAAAAAAAAATTTGATAAAATTTTTCAATTTTACATGCCACCCGAAAAATAGCATGTATGTTTCAAACTGATCAATTACCTGTGAAATAACTCTGGAATATAACCGTTTGGTGTATGTAATTAGGCACCGATGGGTTCTGGGCAAAGATGACTAGAACAAGATACCTGACTCTTGCAGAATTCATCGGACATTATTGTCGCTGCGCGTGAGCAAAAGTCGAACTAATTTATACACTGTTAATATGATGTATACTTAACGTCAAAATCAACTGACGACAACGCCAAGACATGACTGCTGAAAGGTGAAAAATTTTTTTTCAGTATCCATGTGGGCGACTGTACGGTACCGCCATCCGAAAAATAATAATATTGTGTACGAATGTTTAGTTCTCAAACATGAAACTTTCCGGAAGAATCAAGAATTATCAGCGCATCATTTAAAATAAAGCCCACCATCAGAACTTCCTGATAACCGCTATGAGCACACTTTACAGCTAAGTTTTCCACTCTTGCCGAGGTTAATAAAGCAAAAATCGGGTGCCCCGGTGCAATGAGGTATACAAAGGTGAGGAAGAAGAAGACATTTGTCTGTATTAGTAACGAAAAAAAGGCAAACAGAAGCACGTGTTGGGGTTTTGGCGTATATCTCGGTCAACGAGCAAACGCCATTTTAACGGTATTTTGCATTGTTTAACGATGCAGGTAGGTCGTAAACTGTCATAACTTGTGAAAATTTCTTGAAAAAAATATACCGAACATTAATTTTTGGACATTGTTTTTTGACTTCTACGCCATCACTATTAACAGAGAAACCTAAATTAATCCACCTAGCGGTGAGACCCAGCCTTTCTCCTTTGAACTTATAATTTGTTAAAATAGATTTACTCCAACACTTAAAAAATACACCTTGATTATTTCTGCTGGATTTGTTATTCATTCTAAACAAAAAAATTTTGGTAGCCAACAGCACAACTATACCGAACATTTAAAATTTAACATATCATCGGCTTCGTGCAACACTGGCACAACTCAAAATTTTGCATTTTTGAGTTTTTGATGGCAAACGATGCCAAATACTGTTAAGTTTCATCACACGAAATCCCATTCCGAAAATCACAAAAATTCCAGAGTTATGAGTAAAAGTGCTTGCTGCACAAATCGGAATTTCTTCATAAAGTTAGTGAAAATAAGGTTTTAACTTGGACAACGTGAGCACGTAATATGTGCTTAATAGACCCAAAGGTGTTAAATAAGGATTGGTAATCTTACACTTCAAAGTTTTCTTGAAAACCCAAAAATAAATTTTTGACGCAAATTTTCAAACGCGTTTTCGAAACTATGTTTTTTGAGTTGTGCCAGTGTTGCACGAAACCGACGATATGAATATAAATTAACACATATACATGCAAATAACATTAAATTCTTTCAACTATATGATGCGAATTTGTTTTTGATTGTGGTATAATCGATTTGTACTTATATATTTGTACTTATATTTGTACTTATATATTTGTACTTATATAATTGTACTTATATATTTGTACTTATATAATATTCAGATTCTTTAAGTCAACGTTAGTCAGTAGATTTCAAATAATGTATAATTAAATGTTGTTCCTCATACATTAATTTGAATGATCTTATCAGTGAAATTGGAATTCTTTAACGCAGTTTATATTACTGATCGTTTCTGAGAGGCATCCAATGAATGGCCTAATACCAATCAATATGGGTTCTTGAAACCTGGATTATACCCAGTGGCCAGAATCCGACCTAGAACTCAATTTTCAATCCAGATGACCACTTCTGGTTGCCTGATAATCTCAAAATCATAAAATCCATCATAAAATTGCCGAACTGCCTAATCTGGGTATTTTTATGGCGAAGATGGCCAAGTCTGTATAATCCATAAAAATGTCTGTATAAGTCTGTATACCGCTGCGAAAAAAAGTTACCGATACATTGATACCTAATTATTTGTCGACCTGTCAGATTGTTTTGTTTTATTGCTTGTTTTGATTGTTCTTTTTCGAGTCTATCATAGTTGGTCGATTAATCGATAACTAATTTATCTTTTAAATCTAAGTAACACATAGAAGTAAGAGTCTTTCCCGTGATAAAAATCGTCGTTCGTCATAATGTAGCTAAACTGATACATGATGGCAGAAGTCTCGCGGTTATAAAAATAGTACCTTCAAGGTTTGGGACATTTTAAGCAATTCTTCATCGTTGGATATTGCTCCGAATAGAACAAACGGTCTTTTCACCAATATAACCTGCATGGCAATCGATCGAGACAATCAGCTGTTTGTTACTGGGGGCGAAACAGGCAGATTAGTGCCCACGGGGCCGATAAAAACCCCGATAGCCTGACTCGATTCCCGTTGTCATGATTTCACTCTCAAAAACGCAAGATTAATATGTTCAGCAAAGTGTTCAGTTCCTAGTTCACTTTTTCCAGCAACGGCTACAGTGACTTTTGGTTTTTGTGTTCGTTTTTTTTGTGTATACTGGTAAAACCATTATGTAGAATATCAGATATCTGTGTAATATCTGTATTATACTAAATGTCTGTATAAAATCTGTAGGCTTATGCGTGTCTGTATCGCAACACAAAAAGTCTGTATAATACAGATTTGTCTGTATATCTGGCATCTCTGACAACGGGAGCAACATTTTGTTGTTTTTCTTCATCTGGTTCTAGTTGTCAAACTATCGATAATTATCGATAGTTATCGATGGCATTAGGGAATTTATCGATAGCCATTTTAGTCGACATTTTCCATCCCTAGTGATGATTGTTGTTTGTTCACTGACAGTTGATCTGACATTTAACTTGTTGACTAGCCGCAATGGAATATATAAAGTTACGGAAATGGTTTGAATCTAGGGTTTAAAGGGCTTTATCTGTTAACAGTGATGACGTAAAACTCCAAAAACATTAGGGATCATTCATATAATACATAACGCGCTCAGGGGTGGGGGGTATTCAGCGAAGCGTTACATTGCGTGAGGCAAACATGTAAAATTGCGTTACGTGGGTGTGGGTGGGTATTGAAAATTGCCAAATTCCGCGTTATGTAATATTGGAATGGTTCCTTATGGAAGAACAAGTTATGTGCTAGCTAAACCTAAGGGGAGACATCTGGCTTCTTACTCTTCCTACTCACTCACCTCGATGATCCCTGCTGTATTTTTCGTAAATGATGCCATTCACTCGGAAAATACTTGGATGTTTTTAATGCTTTTAAACAGCATTATGTACAATTCTGGTTTTTGTAAATTCGACTCAATAAATAAAATAAATTCAGAACCATCAAAATCATAGATTTATTTTTCATCGAAACATTATACAAGTTTTAAATCATTCACGTGTCTTTATATAATGCGGCAACGACCCGGTTCACAGTTGCCCGTGAACTGTGGCTCATGTTTTTGTACAGTACGCACACCAGAAAATCCGTCATCATCCGTCACCAAACACTGCGAAGGATTTAAATTGTATCGATTGCATGTATTGGGCACTGCACATCGATACAAATGTTTCCGTTCATTATCACGAATAAAAGCCCGACCTAAAACGGCATCGCAGGACACACAACATGCGGTTGTTCATTTTGAAGAGATGTTTTTTATGTTTTCAAATCCTCTGCAATAATGATGTTGGGCTGAAATTGTTATGGAATATTGTTACATGTTGTTTGTAATGTAATTGATTAGGAAACTATTGATTTGATAAAGATCAAATACTTACTGCTAGCAAACGAATAAAAAGCGACACCAATTGTTCTTCGGAAACAGATAATATCGCTGTTGAAAACTTTTGACATATACATATACTCAGGGGTGAGTAAACATCATGGATAATAACTCAAAACTGAGTAAACATGGTAATTATGAAAATTTGGGTAAATGTTACTCAATTATCAAGTACCCGATAACCCACTTTTTGACATTTTGCATAAGAATACCAAACTGAGTAGATCCTAATCAAATTAGAGTTAAAATAAAGCAGCGTGTATACAATCTTGATCAGCTCAACCTAAGACAAGTCGTGACAGCTGGTCACCGTTACATTCAACCAATTTGAACCGGCTGCTGATTGGCTGAATTCGATGACGCAATCGTCACGTAGAAAATACAACGAGGTTACTTTTCACTGTAAAGCAGTGATGCTGGAGAGTCATAATTTAGCTATTATAATTGTTCATAAATAATGATGCAAAAGTATGCAAGGTACATGATATTACCGAGTAATGTATTTCACTGTTATAACTTTAAAAATGCATTGATTAATCGTTTATTACTATTTCGGTTGAAGTCCAAGAAACTTAGAAAGAAATAATTTGGGTACCAAGAAACTTAGGAAGAAAAAATTTGCTAATAGAAGTATGCTTTATTGAACATAAAATAATAAATAAGAATTGGGTATTATTCGCCTATATATTGCAATTTTAATTTGTTTTATTTTCATTGACCTGCAGAAGTTGTTAAAAATAATCATTCTGGCATTAACGGTATGGAACGTTCAAAAAAATTTCGACGGGGATGACGGCCGTTACGAAAAGAATAATAAGAAGCCAGCTGTCACGTCTTGTCTTATAGCTCAACAATCAATGACGGACTATGCACGATAAATTGGTTTTGCGCATAGTGACAATTTTATGAGAATTTAAGTCACCAGATGGCAGCACTAACCGTCGGAAATCGGTCGTGTTCAAAATGTATGAAAAATATGGAAGTTAGGTATCTTGTTCTAGTTATCTTTGTTCTGGGATAGCATGAGGGTATGTTTCAACTGAAATCAATAAAAAATAATGGAAATCATGTATTTTGTATGTCGGACTTTTGGCCAGCTTTTTGAGTCCAATAGTCCAATCGAAGATTTTTTTGGGATTTTGAGTTCCTTCTGGGCAAAAATAACTGGATATCAACGAATTGCGAACAGTTGATCAGTAGAACTAAGAGATGCATTCGAAAAGCGGACTTGAAGACCGTACAGCGCTCTTGTTTCGGCATCATAAGAAAGCTTTGTTGGGAAGCCAGTAACGGACCTTTCTCAAATGTTCAATATTTTTTGTTAGTTCACAATGAATGTGGCTTAATTGAATTAGTTTTTATTTAAGTTCATCCACCTTTTTTGACAGCGGTGAAAATCCAAATTTTAGTACTGGGAAAGTCAAGAAGTTGCCCACAATAGTAGGAATTGGATGAGCACATCATTTTGTGAATTTTGATTGAATAAGTTGTGTAAGAACGGAAATATATATTCTACTCAAGCTTTAATGTATTTACCGCAAATTAGTTAATATACGAAGGTTTAATTTTTTTCGATTTTTTATCGTTGATTTTAAATCACAATTATGCTGACCCATGATATTGGAATGACTATTTCTAGCTTCTAAAAACTTCCACATGCCAAATTTGGTTCCATTTGCTTGATCTTGATTTATGCAGAAATTTGAATCTCAAACCAGCATAATAACCTTCCCCTACATACAAATTTTCACGCTCTTGAGTTAAATCGTGATTGGCGGACTCCAACTTATTTTTATTATGTATATAGAAGATTTGTCAGCTCAGCGATAATTCCTTAACATCTGAGCTTCCTAACACATATATCGGATGGGAGTGGGGAGTAACTGCCCAACGCATCCAAAGCCTACGGCTGGGCTACGTCCATGGCGTTAGGGACATTCGGCAGCAATCATGCGCAGTGACGCATTTTTGATAGCGACAACTGGAAACGTTCTTCATTTTAGTAGCCTACCTGTGTAAAATGATTTATTTTGGTTTCGCCGAAATGCTTGAACGAACTTTACTGCTGGTGATAATTGTGCTGCCTTTTGTCCGCTGCGAGAACGAAAAAGTTGTGTTTCAATTTCCTGAGTATGATTACAAGGAAACGAGTAAAAACGTAAGCCAAGACGAAGTTTTTATTCTTATTTGACCGGTGAATTGTGGGTTGAAATATTTCAGGAACTGGCCTTCCGTGAATACGAATCGGCGTGCGATCAGAGCCCACGGTGTTCCACTTACGAGGGAATCCAGAAGACACGATGCGTAAGGGAGTGCGTTTCGCCCTCGTGCTATCAGGAAATTTACCGATTTGATGAGGTACGAAAATTTTAACTGTTATTGCTGCTGCTCGTATTGATTTTTTATTTTCGGATTTCAGCTGGAGGAAGGCGAAATCGACGTTCGACTGAACTCGTTTAGAGCTTGCTTTATGCTGCGGTTGAGTAGAACTCGGGGTTAAGGTTGCGGAAAATGTTCGGACGTAAAGAATTTCAATGCTGCGATTTTATTAATGATAGGAATGATTATGTTTGATACTTCTAGAACAAAAGCACAAAATTTGACCAAAGTAGAAAACGATTGCTTTTGAAGCGGCTTAACCTCTACAGCTCAGATTTTAGGTACGTAGTTTGGAGCGAAAAATTGGATTGGGAAATAAATACATACTTGCAAGCGGCCAACGACCCTTAGACTGTAAAATTTGGTATCATTTCATAGGAATAATAATGGCACTTCGGAGTAAGTTGTCCCCTGGACGAGCGGTGAACTATTTGTTCTTTAGGTTTTCAAAGAACTGAATACTGCTGCGGAGATGCCCAGGTTCGAACACGGGACTGCTGGGTCTTTCCGGGCTGGCATGGCCACCACCATGCACCTTGTGATCGTCTGTGGCATTGGTTCTGCAAATGAAAATGTCGATTAATCGGTCGCAAAATCAATAAGATAAATAAACTCTCACTTTAACTCGTCGCGAATCTGCTTGGACAAACTGCGAGCCGTGATACTGTGGCCGGGAGCCATGGGTACGAAAGTTTGCTGATTGTAAGCATCCAAGTTTAGTCGGCGAATTTCACGAATCTCTTCGGCCGCGCTGATGCTGCTGGTGCTTTGGCACATTCGACGATTTTTGTCCACTCCATTTTGCGGCTCCAGCTGGCTTTCCTCATAAATCAGATTCGCTGATTGACGAATGAAGTCCTTGGAGGGGTATAAAAATAGCATATTACTGTGGTATTTAGGGATGGCGGAATAAACATTGAACAAAGGGCCTAACAAGCGGTAATGAAGTGACGGGAGATTTCTTCTCAGTCTGGCTTTTTTTTGTTGTTGGTTCAAGCGTTTAGTGACAACAGGAGACCATAATGCAGTGTGTATTATTTGTTGTGTTGTTCCGTGCTTCGTTCGTTTTATGTTAGTCTAGACGTGTCCGAATTTAGGGTGAACAATCCATCGACCAAAATTGCGTAAATAAGCAAAAATCGAACAAAAAAAATGAAAAATTACCTTCCGTAGCTTGACCTACACAGTATTTTTATTTTATTGTTTGTTGAAATATCACGGTATTGAAAACATTTAGCATTGAAGGCGTGAAAAAATCAAAAAAGGCAGTTATCAAAAATAATACTCAACAAAGCCGGTAAGCGCACACTTTCTCGCACACATTAGATAAAATCCGTTCCGGATCGAAGAAGGCAGCAGAAAAATCTGTGTGCATGCACATTTGATGCTTGATCTTCTACAGTTCTACAACCTAAATACACATTTATTCACTCGTACGATAAGGAAGCTGCTGGCAATTATTTTCAATCTTTTTAGGTAAATTTTAATATTCTAGTTTAAAGTTCTTCCGCTCATCATTGTTATGTTTATATAATAAGCATTTTAAAAAAAGTAGGCACTGCCAAGCTGTTTCTGAGAAGCTGAAAAGCACTCATGCAGAAGGCGTTAGGGCGTTTTTCAATAAAATATTCTTGTTCGTCAACATTTATCTGAATTCGTCTTTGTCTGTCCAAGTAAAACTTTGGAAAGTCATCGGAGGACGTGCAACATGGCCAGTAAAACAAACGTACATTGAATCGGTCCGTAAATTTCTAATAAAATTCACGTGTATTTTCGCACTAGAGGTCATGAAAGGTTGTAAATTTTCAAGTATATCGGGTGTCGCGTGTGTAAGATACAAATTAGTTAGAGTGGAGTGAAAATTATAAGATCAAAAATGGAAGTGATTATGCAGTGTAAATTGGCACAGAAGATATAGTTCGCCATTCGTGTACGTTTTGATTTTTACCAAGTGAACGGTAGTGTTAGTGAAAAGAGAGTGGAAACCGTAAAAAAGGAATGAGGTTCAACACGTCCTCTCCACTGACATCGATTGGGTTTGTGTGTTTTTTTATCTTCCGCTGAGCTTTGCGCGCAGCGAAGTGCAAAGCTTTCTTGCATTTGTGGTTCCTGCTGCTGGCTCGCAGAATGCAACTGGAGAGACAGGAAACAGAAGCTAAGTATTGGTTTTGGTGATATTTCACGTCGTGTTTGAAACGGGATCAGAGTGAAATTGTGACTACCTATGTTAACGCACACAGCTTTTCTTCCATTCGATTTGAACGGCATGTGAGCGAGAGAGAATTTGTTTTTTTTTCTGCCTTTTGTGCTGCTTACGACCGCAGAGGCACCTTCGAAGATGCCGATTTTCTGATTCTTTCTCTCTCGATCACTTGCTGTGTGTGTTGGGTAGCGCGTTCATGTGTTCATGATTTTTTTTACGTTGCATCAACTTGCAAGTTGCAGTAGGCTGACATGAGAATGTGTGTTCAGCAAATAGACCATCGCACGGTGACGTCGCGCACTTGCGTTTGACAGCTATAGACCTTTTTACGTACGAATGTGTTAGTGCCAATAGTTGAGGAAAATATTTACAAATAGCTGTTTTGTTTGCAATGCTATGTTTTTAGCAGGTGGACAAATATTCAGTTGAACACTCATTATATGTTTTAAACTTGTTTCTGTATGAATTTCTTAATTCGTGATCAGAAATCGGAAGAAGCTGCTGAACATAATCGACTAAGAATGTTAAAAAGTGAGAAAAGTCGAAGCAACGAGATGCGATGATTTACAGTTTGGAGGAAACAAAAGCAACTTTACACGGGTTTACGCGTTTCCTAGTGTGCGTAGGTGAAAAGTCACTTGTCTTTATTGGTGGCTTTGTTTGCCTTCGGGCGATGCAGTTTGGTTCTAAATTATAGCAGATCATTTCAGTTGTGACCAGTGATGCCACATATATAGATTTGTCTGCTTTTATACAGATTTCTTGCGTATTTTTCATACAGATATCTGCATGCAGATTGCAGATTTTCTGGAAATAATACAGATTTTTTTGGTTTTCATGGGGTAGTAAATTGAACTTCTTGATGTGGTTGAAAAGCGGAGATTGGCTCGGATGCGGTTCAGCGTGTCGTAGGTTTTACTATATTCATATGCTACTATAAATCTTTGAACACGCTAACTTTCACAAGATCGAATTGATAGTTTTACAATAGAGTGTGATCATCTATCATTCACACGCGACAAATATCTAAGTGCTTCGTCTGTCATGAAGAGTTCTGATCGGTTACGGTCATTTAACCATATTTAACCCTATTATTTTTATGATTTTCCTAGCTTTTGGACAAATGTTGATACACTTGAATTTTTTTTTTCATTCAATAATGTTTAAATCTTGTTGGATGCAATTTCTTGTTTTTGAATTTTAAGGGCTTTGGATGCATGTAAATTTGCCAGTTTTTGAATTCATTAGGATACTTAGCTCATTCCAAATTATATTACAAGAGAAAAACGCGTTGTAGATCTTATATCCTCTAAAATTGCGGTCGGCTTACAGTTTCCGAATAAAGTTTAACGTCTTACGAAATAAAGCTACTCATTGATTCGTGAATGGGTAAATTAAGGTGGTCATGAGCAGAAACGCGTAGAGTCGTGCGATACGTAAGGTAACCGAAATTACTTAACCTCCACGATTCGCTTGTATCCCGTCACTGCAAATATGATGAGGTTTCAAACATGTTGGCACCTGGCGCGCTTTCGTGAGTTCATATATCGAAGGTCGCACCACTAACCTCGGGAAAGTGCGTGCACGTCGGGTTCAAAATTGGAAGGGTCGGTCAGTTCCTCTATTAGTACAAAGCTCGTTATTCCCGTCGTACTCCTAAAATCAATGAAACAAAACGTCTTAGATACATAGAAGATAGGTTCGCGAAAAATATCTTAGTGGACGAGGGCCCATAAATACCGCCAAGAGTTTTATCGTATGTAGAGAAGAAACGCGACAAACAACTAACACAAAATTCCTATACCCGTGGTGCTTGTGGAGTGTGCAGGAGTATATCCGGCCTCTAGTAACAACAAGTATCGAACTAACACCCCTTTCCTTCCTTCCTTTGATCTACGTTCTGGACCGGCAGGCGTCGGTACTGATCAGCATGCAGGGGTTATTGGAGATGCACATCGAAAAGCTAAATCCCAAGCAGGAATCACTAAATTCGATTTACAACTCCAATCGATCCTGATCAGTAACGAAGTGGCAACCGGTGGTGATCAATCAAGCTCAAGCTCAAGCTCAAGTAAAACTTTGGAAAGTCATCGTAGAGGTTCAAAGGAACGCACCCCGCAGCTGACTGGACTGAATTTCGAAAATCGGTGTTTCCGAGCTTCATCTGTGCTGACAGAACCAGCTTCAGTGGTAGACGATGCTGTCACGAAGTAAAACCAAACCGACAGAAAGGCCAAGTCAATTCTCATTGGATTCACAACGCATGAAGTCTTTGAATTTGTTCGCCAAAAGCAACCGGCAGCTGAAATGTGGCCATTGTACTGCCAAGCACATGCAGAAGAACTGTCATTCGAAGAAACCAGACGAAAATGCTATAGCGGCAATCAATCGATTATACGTCCAAAACTGACCTACGCTTCATTAGTATGGTGGCCGAAAACCAAAGAACCTTCCTTCATCAGTTCTCCTAGAAGGACAGCTTACCTGAGCGTCTGTTCTACATGTTAGAGGCGGCTCAAACAGCGTCTTAACTGGAGCGGACGGCCGAATTATGAAATGCAGTGTCTCGCCAGCTACACCCGAATGACGACAGCCTCGTCAATACTCCAAGCAATTTAAATATTGAATACGAACCGGAACAATCGGTAACGATCTTAGCGAAGAAATGAGGATGACGATTGGAAGCTCGATACATGGAATTGTAGATCGCTGAACTGCCGTGAGATGACATTGTGACGTAGATCCAAGAGATCAGTTTTTCAGTACGGCCCAAAAACGAAATAAATCTTCTTTTGTATGGAAATGTGTGCCAACGTCACTTTGTTTTTTTGATTTTATGCTTCGTACGAATAAGTAACAACGAAAAGGAAGATACCAAAAGATAGGTCTTCGAATAATGAACAAATTGGCATTGAAAACTCATATTCGAGAAAGTGGCACTTACGTCACTTTGTCATCTCACGGCAGTGAACACCCCGAGTGGCAACCAGATCAGCTAGCACCTCACCACTTCAACATCGTTGCGCTTCAGGAGCTTTACCGGAAAAGAGAGAAGGTACGGAGGATTTGTGGTTACAGAGCACAGTACTTTCAGAGCGGCGGCACAACCAATGAGCTTTATAGTGAAAAGTCGTGTGATCAAGTGGCAGGCGATCAGCGACAGGTTATGTTTGTTGAGAGCATGCTTGGTTTCGCTCTTTGAATACTCATTAGGCTATATTTTGTCAAGGAGGCAGAATTCGAACAAATCATATATAAAGTACTAGTAGAGATACTCTATCTCTACAATTTGTCCTAACATTGTATTGTTGAAATTGCCATAAGTGCAGCGTGAAAGTCAGAGCAAGCTTGTAAATCCGGAAGATCTGCTCTTTTGGTACCTACGAAAATAAAACAACTCTGGCTATGGAACTATAGCAATTTTAACATTACAATGTTCAGACAAATAGTGAAGAAACAGTGTCTCTACAATTGCTTCATATATGACTTATTCGAATTCTGCCTCCATGACAAAATATAGCCTAATGAGCATTCAAAGAGCAAAAGAGCGAATCCAAGCATGGTTGAGAGTAAAGGCCGGTTCTATAACTACACTATCCTCAATGTGTGCTGCCTCACGAAGGAAGACCCGATGTAGAGAAAGAAGCGTTCTATGCATAGCTGGAGAAACTCTACAATAGCTGCCCGCGTAAAGATATCAAGATCGTCATCAGGGACATGAACGCTCAGATCGGTAGGGAAGACATATACAAGCCGGTGATCGGCCAGCAATGCGTCAACTTCGCAGCTTCTCGAGAACTGTCAGTCCGAAGTACCTTCTTTTACCGAAAGGATATCCACAAAATCACCTGGAGATCACCTGACCAACGTACAGCATACCAAATTGACCATGTTCTCGTCGACGGCCGGTTCTTCTCAGACATTACAAACGTACGCACCAATCGGACCACAGTTGCGGTATTTTCGCGCTCATACTGTCGACTGTATGCAACGCGCGATATTACCGGACTCCGAGGCTCAACATCAAGCAGCTCCGGGACTCCCAGGCTGCGGAGGAATACGTACAACATCCCACAGCGGAGGGGCTTGGCGCATCACCTCTCGAGGAGTGGAAGCACCGAGTAACAAAAACTGTAACTGGTATGACGGGGAGTGCGAGACAGCAGTGAACGAGAATAACCGGACCTGGGCGATATACCTGGGCCGGAGAATCGAGAGAGAACAAGGCCAATTACAAACTGGCACGGAATGAAATGATCACGTTTCTCAGACGAAAAAATCTCCAGTAAGAGGATCGTGAACATAAGAAGCTGGAGCAGCTGTATCGTGTCAGTGATACACGGAAGTTTCGCAAAGGCTATGTGCCGTAAGCCGACATGTGCAACGACTAGGATCCCGATCAGGAAGACAAAACAAAAATCTAACAGAGGCTGTTAGTTTGTTTTGTGAAAAACCTTTCAGGTTGTGTTTTAATGTTGATCCCGTTAGGTGTTAAAATTACAGAAATCATAACAAAAAATATTCTACTAATATCAAACCCATATCAAACTTTGTTACTAACGTATCAGTTTTCTAACAAAATTAGATAGCACATAGAACACTATAGTAACAACCATTGTTATTAACAACAGGCTTTGATAGAGACGAAAAAAATGTCAGATTAGATGACCGAAATCGGTCGTACAAATTTTCGCTCGCGTGTTATATAGGAAGAAAACTGCTTTAATGTTGTGCGTGTTCGTTATAAATGTTATCGCGAAGTGCGTTTATTTTTTTAAATTTACAAGTGTTTTTGGAAGAGTTTGCGGCTTGTTGTGTTATGTTTGTTGCGAAACACCCACCAATTGAGTGTAGTAATGTCGTAAACATCGATTGACAAAATGGCTGCAATAGCATATAGAGTGGTACTACGCCACCGTCGCTTGCAGCTGGTTTTAGTTTGCTTCTCATCACTGTGTGTTGTGTGTGTAGAAAGAGTTGAACAAGTTGGAAAATTGAACGTCGAGAGATGATGAAAAATTCATATACCTAGTTTTCGGGAGAAAAATTGGACGAAACGGGAATCGAGTGTAGTGAAATCGATTTAGTGCGTTTTATCGGTGAAATCATGATTGTTCTAGCGGAATTGGTTAAATTGTTCAGAAAACTTTAGATTGTGTTATTGTCTCGCAGCTCTTTGTTTCGCAGTTTCGTGGTGGTAGTGTGCATATCTGGATAGTGTTTATCAAATTACCGGGACTGCTGCTCGCACTGGCCCAACGATTAACAGATGTGAAGGGAATTGGAAGATAAGTATCGGTGTTTGTGTTCTTTTACATGCAATTTGGAGTAGAAGTGGGCAAAACAGTTTTTTACCGAAAGCGGCTCTGAACCGGTCACTCACCGTCTCAATAAACGCCTCATAGTTAACAATTATTCGCGAGAATGATAGATCGTGATGTTTCGGTAAACTTCGGTCTCGGGCGAACCATCCGTTTTAGCGCGCAAAGAACCGTGGTTCATTTTCTTGAGCCGTTCGATCAATCGCTCGAGCTCGGCTTACCGAAATGTACTATTTTCCGTAATGAGCGCGTGCTAAAAATTTTTGAACGTGATAAGCAGAACGTTAGTAAATATGAATGAGCCAGAATCGGTCAGTTAAATATTCCGCTCCACTTATATATCGATTGTCTAACTATATAGTCAAATATGTATTTACCGCGCGCGAGATTAGGAAATATATGATCGTTAGCGTTTTGCAATTTATGATTTTTCTAGCTTTTGCGCAAATATTGTTACAAATAAACTTTTCTCTCAGTTCACCATATTGTAATCTTATAGGTGGAAATGAAACGAGCTCATGTATACTCGGATTGTGATTGATTTGGCCCTTTGTAAATAAACACTGTTTGTATTATCATGGGCGCAACTAAGGAAAATTTCTAGGGGGGGGCTGGTTTTCATGTATGTCATTTTAAAAAAGAGAAAAAAGAGTTTGAATTTGCTTTTTTAATGACGCTTAAAATAGTATCGTAAAAGCAGAAAAAATCACTTCGGGATAGAATCTCCGAAGATGTACTGAATATCTTGAACACATCGTCAACGCCAAGCTCTTTCAGCAACAATGATTCGATATTGAGGAGAGCTAGATTTGGTAAACGGCTGGGCAGTGCTTTTTAACAGTTCACCCGTACTAGTTAGAATGAAATAGACCCCACTGTGGTTCAAGGCATAATGCCCTATTCCTACGTGGTACCGACTGGGATACGAGCAACCAAGGAAAAACCGGTGAACCGGTGGGGTAGTTGATCTCCTTAGAGAGCAGGTTGTTTGCGCGTCTACCCCACAGGCTAGGGGCGGCTCAAACAGCGACTGATCCGGACCGGACGGTTGAACTATGAAATGCGGTGTCTCGCCGGCTACATCCATGGCGGCAGCTCCGTCGCAAGACTATGCATCGCAGCACTAGTAAGGCAGCATACTGAAATAAACATACTACGGAGAATCAAGAATTCAAAACGAACCGGAACAATGACCCAGCCGACGAAATAAGGACGACGATTAGAAGCTCAGTACATGTAACAGTAGATCGCTCCAGGAGCTTTGCCTGAACGGAGAGAAGGTACGGTGGATTTGTGGCCGCAAGGCACAGTACCACCAAAGCGGCAGGCAATCAGCGACAGGTTGTGTTTGTTGAGAATTAAAGGCCGGTTCCACAACTACACTATTTCCAATGTGCACTGCCCTCACGAAGGAAGACCTGATAAAGGGAAAGAAGCGTTCTACGCACAGCTGGAGAAACTCTACGATAGCTGCTCGCGTAGAGATATCAAGATCGTCGTTGGGGACATGAACGGAAGGATAGACTTATATAAGCCGGTTATCGGCCCGCACAGCCTGCTATGCACCAACTTCGCAGCTTCCCGCGGATTAGCAGTCCAAAGTCCCTTCTTACCTCGACCAACGTACAGCAAAACAAATTGACCACGTTCTCAACGACGGCCCGTTCTTCTCAGACATTACAAACGTACGCACCAATCACGGTGATGATCGGACATGTCCACTTCGATACAAAAAACTACAAAACCCTGATAACCGGTAGTCCTCTACGGAAGTCCTTTTGGTATTTTCGAACAGAAGGTGCCTATCGGCGAACAGAAGGTGACTATCTACGGTGGAGCACAAGCGGACGACGGATACTGGCTACAGCGCATGAACCATGAGCTACAAGCGCTGCTTGGAGAGAACCCCATTGCACACCTGGCGAAAGACATTAGGTTGCGGTGGGCCGGTCACATCGTAAGAATGCCGGACGACAACAATGTGAAATCACTTCTCTTCAGCAACTCTACCGGCACAAGAAATTAAGGGGCGCAGCGTGCATGATGGCTCGACCAGATCGAAAGAGACTTGCGAGTGATGAGACGTCTGGGGAACTGGTGAAACACAGCCCAAAACTGAGTAAACTGGCGACTACTTGATACAGCACGAGTTACTACAGCTCTCGTCTGACTGGTAAGGTGAGTAAGAGAGCAAGGGTTGAGAATCGATCCTGGGTGCAGAACTAGTTCTTAGCCAATGAATGACGACATCTCAATTTGTGTGGATTTTGATGCTCTGATAAGTAGTATGGAATGTATATATATTGAATACAATCATTCTCTGGGAAATTCTAGGGGTGGCCAAACACGTTCCAGGGGGGGCTTCAGCCCCCCTAGCCCCCCCGTAGTTGCGCCCATGTGTATTATGTATGGTTGTATATTTGCATTTTTCAAATTATAAGGCTTTGAATGCATGCAACTCTGCCAGTTTTCATACTCAATAGGTGTCACAGGTTACTCGTATCAACGGACTCGTTCAAGCGCTATATAAAAATTGTATATTTTATGATACAAACCACGCACACGTGTACGTGGCCCCAACAACATACTTATTGCTTGTTGGTTTAATTCGATTCCATGAACGAAATTATAAATTTTGTATTTCTTCCAAGTAAACCACACACATTTTTCCATGGTCTTTCGTGTTTAAATCGGTCTCAAATCATGAAATAGTTTTTTTAAAAAAAGACGAACAGTATACGAGAAATTTATTAGGCATAAAGCCAGATGTGCTGGCGACCAAATATCTGGATACTCCGCGTCGATACCATCCATGAGATCGTATTTTCTACAGATTGATCATCAACGCGTAATAGTTGTTGGTAGCCAAAAGGGTCACTTCAACACAACATAGGAGTGGAGGGGCATTAACGTGGATACAACTTTCGTGATTCGTAGCTTTAGAAACATTATATAGTTGACTAATATAAATCAATGAAAGATACGTTTCGGTTTCACGGTTACATACGGTTACAGTTACATTATGACCTCGTAAGGAGATGTCCGAACATTTGAGTTGTCTCAATTCAATTGTAGGTCCGGGATCAACTCAATTATAGGTCCAGTGTGCGTTCAATTATAGGTCGCGTGCGTTTCGTTTTCCAGTGTTACATCATCAAACAGACCCCGGTGCTCAAAATCAGCGCATCGTTTACCGAAACGAACCCAGCTGCAAACCCTTCCCTCACCTCCAACATCCCAGTGATTTCTCGGCTTCCAAGAAAGCGAGTATCACGTCAACATGTTCCTATACATACTCCTTCTTTGACCTGCATTCGGATGCGGCCGGCGCTGGTATTGCCTAATATAAAGATTAAGGTCACCAGTTTCAACACATTGAGGATGAATGTTAATCCCAAACATCATCCGCTGGTTCTCTGTGTAATTACAGCTGATCTGGCAATAACGGAGTAGCAACCGCGAGCGGTCAATCATGCTCAGGCTCATGTTCATGCTCAGACGAAAAAAATGTCAGATTTGTCTCAGAACAACATCATTTCAGGATTTGTTTTTATAACTCTTTCAGATACAATTTTGCTATCGAAAGCATATGGGAAAATACAAAATCGTATCAAATTATGTAATTTGTATCTCGTGTTGATAGAGTTTTGTAATCTTTCAGTTATGCTCTTCTGATCGGGATAAGACGGATGCCAGCGAGGTGGTGGAGTACTTCGATGGACACCTGAATGGCAATACAGTGAACAGAAGCGGAGCAGGAACTGACCTGGGAGCCCCAGCAGCAGATGACCGAGTACCAGCCCCCAATGTTCATGAAGTACTTTGTGAGATCGAAACCTACAGAAAATTGAAGCCGCAGGCAAAGACAGACTCTGCAATGGGTCATTTCCAGGATTTGGGAGCAGGTAAAATTGCCAGATATTACAGAACTGTCGTGAGTACAACGTGCTCACACATCGCATCTTCATCGACTTCACGGCGGCCTATGATACAGTCGATCGAGAACAGGTATGGTAGGTCATGCACGATAACGGGTTTCCGGATAAACTGACTCGATTATTCAAGGCCACCATGGCGCAAGTGATATGCTAAGTGCGTGTTTCGGGGATACTCTCGAGCCCCTTTGAATCGCGCAGAGGGTTAAGACAAGATGATGGACTTTCCCGTTTGTTGTTTAGCATCACCCTTGAGGGTTTGATCCGGAGACGCATCCAGGCTGGAAATCGTGTCTATTTTTCACTTCGGAAGACATTTCGATCAAGTCACAGGCGACGACACACGAAGTTGACGCTGTATAAAACCCTGATAAGACCGGTAGTCCTCTACGAAATCGAAACAACGCTTCTCGCGGTGGACCTTAACGCTCTTGGAGTTTTCGAACAAAAGGTGCTGTGGAATATCTTCGATGGAGTACAGACGGAGGACGGAGAAGGGCGACGGTGCATGAACCATGAGCTGCACGCGCTGTTTGGAGGGAACCTCAATGCATACCTGGTGAAAGTCAATAGGTTACGAAGGGTCGGTAGGGACAGACTTCTCGCACCCACATGAACAAATAAATAACGTATCTGTTAAGCAAATAACAGTTCAAAGAATCCTCATAACACTGGATGCTTCAAAAGGTCCAGGGCCAGATAGCATTTCACCCTCACTTATGAAAATTTTAGCTTTCGTAAAACCTCTGGTTTGGCTTTTCAACTTATCCCTCAAGTCCGGACGATTTCCCTCAACCTGGAAAAAACTATCTCTTATACCGAATATTGAGTCAGGTAAAAGATCTGATATTATTCCTTTTGAAGCTATCGTAAACCTAAAAAAATATTTATTCAGGTAATGAATCGCATTAGGTGCAACCAACATAACGGATAATTTGCTAAAAAATTCTACATCTATGCTCATACACGCGTTTTAAGAACGCGCACGATTCATTGCTCGCGCTAGCCAGGACTGAGCGGAGTTTAAGAAGGGCAGTGAACTGATCGGTGAGGCGTACCTACGAGGCAAGACTTTAGATGTCGTTACTTTTGAGCAAGTCAGTATCAGCGAAGCCAGGAAAAGAATGTTTTAAAATGTTAGAGAACGAGCAACATGTCCGATAAAGCGTATTTACTCGAAAGGCTGGCATTAAATGGATCACGTTCTTTCGCATCGTTCACGATTCGACGCTCCTCGCTGTAATCTACACCATCAAGCGCAAGTCAAAGGTGTGTTTCGATGTTTCAAGGACTATGAAGCAATAGCTATAGGTTGGAAGCAGATAAGAGTTTCACTGTGGACCAAAGTCGCGGATATTTTTCAAATAAGCAATTCAACTACTACAACAAACAAGGAACCTCAAAGTAAAACGGGGACGCTGAACGCTTTAAGCAGCCACTGGTTGAAAAGCTAAGATCAGTTCGGTCTAATTCTAAAACTGCGTACCAGCAGAGGAATGCAATCAGACCTCAAGAGCCGGGAAATGGTTACTATTGGCTACATTTCGAATCAGGCTTGTAAATGATCACGGTAGAACCACTTTTCACGGCGTCGTCTTTTTTTCCACTGACGGTGGCAAGGCTCGCTGTCTAAACATATTCGCCACCACCAGGGCCGGCGTCACACTACTTTTCCGAGTGGGTAGTGGGGAATAGGAGAGAAATAGGCGTAGTCAGGGGGAAGAGTGACCTACTGATATCTGAACAAAATTATTCGAAAAATCGACCGTGCATCAACAACAGTGTGCCATTTTCGAATTTTGTTCAGCAGTAACGTTTACATAAAAATACTTTTTTAAGCTGGGAGGCGCTGGGCGAGCTCGCCGGCTTGGATGCCACATAAGCCGCAGCAGCACCTTTCTGGGGAACTTGATGTGTGGAATGAATTTCACCTCGGAGCTCACTTCCTTCGTGTGGCATGTAAAATACGAAGTGCCCTGCCAGTTGTTACCATCCAAGGTGAGATAGGTCCTACACCACTTCCACGTTGCGATTCGCCGGGAAAATCGATTCGATCATCTTATTCAGCCGTTGCCGCTGCTTCATTGCCTGCCGCTCCGAGACCAGTGGAATGGATCGCTAGGTACTGTTTTCACTGTATGCCAGGTTGCACCAGGCGCACGCAACGATGTATCCACTTTTCCCTGGTCTTCTTCTTCAGCAAAGGAGCTCCTTGTTGCTCATGGTCGTCGGTCGTCCGGAACCGGGCTTTCTTTCGATGCTTTGATTGTTGTCCGTTAGTACCAAGATGTTGTATATTCTGGAACGGGCGCATCCGGCGTGTTTGCCGCCCGATGTCCGTTTTCGACGCGGCGAGTGCCTTTCTTTGAACGCGCACACTTCTTAACGGTGTAACTCCACTGTTTTCATCATCACGGTTAGAGTTCAAGTCAATTTTTTTTCTGCTGATTCATGGGTAACTATGATTGATGCTACATGGGTAGTTTTGTCAGTGCGTGTGAAGGAAAACCCTTGAAAAAACGGCAGTTTTTGTGCATTTTTATCAATGCAATCATTAGGGCTCTTCAGTTAGGTCTCCTTGAAGAAGTCTCCATCTAAAATCGAATTTATGGTAACGAAAAAATGCTCAAGAATTGTACTTGAAGTTTTCGAAATCGAAATTTCGTTTTGATAGCAAATCTCTTAGAAATGCATGAAACATAGAGATCTGATGTTGACTTTAAGGGACATAAAAAATTTTGGGCTGGAAGACTCGAGCAGCACTAGCACAAACAGGAGACTCTCACCGGTATCTTCGGTATTTTTTTAAATAAAAAATTGTCACAATATCCATAAATTATTGTAAGGCTAATGAATGCTAATAAATACGTAATTACATTTAGATAGAAGCAACATTGAATGTTAATCTACGCTTACCTATTTATCAATTTTTGTTTCCTTTTGGTTTGTTCTGCTTGGATTCAGACGATGTGTTTCTGTGTATCGATAATATGTCAAAAATTTCCATATCAACAAACCAAAATATATATTTTCTAAGTAGAACAACTAATCTTTACACACTCATACTTACAGAGGCAACTCGTGGGTTTTGAACCTACTAGTTCACCTACAAATTCTGAAAATCATAG
The DNA here is from genome assembly GCF_029784165.1 of Wyeomyia smithii. Classification (NCBI taxonomy): domain Eukaryota; kingdom Metazoa; phylum Arthropoda; class Insecta; order Diptera; family Culicidae; genus Wyeomyia; species Wyeomyia smithii. The sequence goes on along the minus strand of NC_073695.1, from coordinate 1,559,969 downwards.
TTTGAGGCAGTAATCACAAACACGTCCGCGAAAAAACGCAAGTCATTATTCGTTTTGTGCTGTATAAAAGTAAAACTAAAGACATAATATTTAAAAAATAAATTTTGGATTTGTAATTTATTTTTTATTTGGCATCTCTGTGTGCATTGCACAGGTTGAACCTAGCTATGGACAAGTCGCTCATGATACAAAGTGTTAACAGGATGAAATATTGAATCAATAAAGAATTTCATCCTTAAAATTACTGCTTCTTGAAACAGTGAAATTTAAATAGTAGTAGCATGGTCAAAGATTCGTTTTCCATACCGCAGCGGATTTATTAGCAATAATTCTAGTTGACAAAAATGCTTTCTAAGATTCAACTGAATTTGGACAAACATTTTAAAGGGCATCGGATTCGTAAAATGTAAATTCGTGTCTGATCTTCATTTCATTTTCTTCTTCATTCATTTACTCTTCTCAACAGATTCAAATATTTTTTCCCTAAGAATTTTAAAGTTATTCACTAATTTAAAACTAAGTTCCCGATGTGAAAGAAAATTGTAATAAAAATCTACATGTTTTTTTTAAATATGAGTTTCGAAATTGTGTTCTTTGTAATTATAACACTGGATTCATTCATTGAAGTTTCTTAAAGACTGGTAAATTTATCCAGTGTTGTATCTGGATCGTATACCACAAAATATAAAATCAATGGTCGCAGTTGTCCAAATCTTACAAAAAAAAAATCTGGATCGTAATGTACACACTTAAATTTTTTTTGCCGGGTCTCGGTAATTTATTGCCGAGAACGGCACCACTGAGTGCCCGGTTAGCTGTCACAATTTTTCGTAAATCTCGGTTCAATCTAACTGAATACTCGAATTTCGAATATTTTGTGCCAAAATTTCAGTTTGGTGAACCGAGATTTACGAAAAAGTAGGAGGGTGGTATTCAAGACACGACCGCATGACGTTGACTACCGTATTCTTAAAAAAAAAAAAATATTCCATTGAAGCAAATAGTAGAGGGAATTGCAACGCTTCTTTTACAAAACTTCTGTAACAAAATTTCGAGGCTCCAAAAGGTACCAGTTTCCGATTATTCTCGTCCAGAATTCCAGCCATTTTAGTATTTTGCAGTAGCCATTTATTACTAACAGCCACCAGCATAACGGGTGAAACCGGCACGAGATGACCGGTACTATTTTGTATTTCCACCTTTCAGCTGCTATCACCTAGCGTCCGCATGTCACTGGTGCGGTTTTGGAATCAGAATGATGGGGCGCGGGCCGCTGTCGTAAAATTAACACCAACAAAAAGATGCATATTTGCAAGGTTTTTTCCGCTAGCAGCAGCATAAACATCGGAAACAGAAAGTGACAACAACAATAACAACAAAGTCAGATCGATTGTATCCGTTAGTGTCGACTGTGCTTGGGAAGAGAGGTAGTGATTGGCTGCGCGGTATGATTTAGACAATCGATATTAATTACCAATTTTTCAATAGTGTATCTCAAACAATAGTTTGTTTTTGTTACATAAATTTAACCGTAAAAGAATTTCTGATCGATTGATGCCAAAACCTCGAAAACCTGATTATAGATGACTGCAAAATAAGCGCTCAAAACCTGACCACTTTTCTCTGGTTTTCCCTGGTTGAATTACTAGATTTTTAAATTCAGGGGCCTAACTTCGATATAGACGTTAGTCAACGTCAAAAATGTGACAGCTGTCATTTTTATTCAACCGAGCACTCAGTGGTGCCGTTCTCGGCAATAAATTACTGAGACCCGGCAATAAATTTTAAGTGTGTAGCATAAGTACTAATAAATGCAAAAACAAAATTATGCAGCGACACGTACTTCGATATAACCTGAGTTGCTGAGCAAAAAAATTCAAATCCCAATTTATGTAAATATTTAATTATTTTTTAGTTTTATTTTTAAATAGTACAGAGAGAATGACTTACGTTTTTTCACGGACATGATTGTCATTATTTCTCCAAACTATGATTTTCATGATTTTGTTGGTGAACAAGTAGGTTCAAAGACCATGAGTCGCCTCTGTTTTGTATTAATCCGAAATAAAAATCACAAGAAGGTTGTATGCAAAGCCACGACCGCAAGGTTGAAGTAGAATACTTTTACAAGAAAGATAACCCGGCTGCTTGCGTGTCAGTTGGCAGTATTGTAATTTCTTTTTGTCTGATATTTTGAATGAAGTTCATTGGATATTTTTAAATTTTGTGCAAATGAGAATTTGAAGTGCTTCCGAATTGTAATATGCACATTTAATACTACATCATTAAACGGGAACGGAACAAAGGCTACGGTTATGCAGAACGCGAATGCCGGTGCGATGCGATTCGCCTTACCGTGGTAAAATGTACAGATCTTTTTAAGGCGAAGTAGAGCTATACATTTCAACAGATTTCGTCTTGCCGAATCGCATCGCGCCGTTATTTGCGTTCTGCATGACCGTAGCCAAACACTAAGCGACGCAAACACGCAATAATAATCAGAGTATGCATGTAGATGAAGATAATTAACTTTGGATTATAGCGCAAAACGAGAAAATATTAACTCTTCAAATAATCATTTGTGTTCTTCAAATTTCAGTTGTTTAATTTAGTATCCGATAAAATGTTTTTCTTGTCTAATGAAGCTCTTATATAGGCCAAATGATGCATTCCCAATTTACTAGGTCCATAACTCTGCCGACCGTGCTTGGGAAAGCGCGGTATAACGACCAATCAGAGGTCGAATTTTGTGTTTTGATAAGGCTTAAGAGTTTTCAATAACACAATAGTTCGAATGATAAAATTGCAATTTCATGCATTTGGTAGGAATCTTAGAAGATTTTCTAATCGATTGCTGCAAAAACGAAGGAAATCGATCGAAAACTAACCGATTTATTAGCATTTGAAACTTTTCTCACTTTTTTCAGTTTTAGATTTTTATTTCACATCCCTATGTAGCCGAACTTCCTGAGAGAAGTATTCTAATTCAAAATTAAATCTTCATTAATTCATTTGTTGTCCTTATAAGGACAATTGTTTAATTTATCATAGGATGTAGTGTTTATCTTACATCTCTGTGTTACCTTGATAGTGAGGACTAAAGCGCACGGTCAACACAATGAGAAAGGTGTTTTCACATTGAAAACTAGACACGGCTTTACTGGAGGAAGTGTTGGCAAATGCATCTACCGCTAACACCACCGCAATCATACGAAAGCGCGTCGTTTCATGTGGGGAATATCAACAACGAAAAATGACGCGCGTCTAAGCATAACCCAAACTGTTTCGCCGTGCTGCTCCCATTTACCTTTACATCGGCCTCAGGGAAGTACCGGCTGCATCTGCATCTACCGCTGAGGCTGTCACTATACTGCTATTGGTACCGAAAGCTATTAATTCTTCAAATAAGTGTTTTATTTGTTCTCAAAAGAACAATTGTTCAATTCAAAATCGGATTTACGCAATCGCATCTCTGTAATATTACCGACAATAATATTCTTCTGAACAAACTGATACAACTTTCAAGCCTGCTGCTGATGCTTCCCGCTACCACACTGAAACAGCATTTTAGTGAAGGGAGTGTCGTTGCATCAGCTGACCCTGCTACTATCGATGCTGATATACCCGCTGCAACAGCTACGCTATGCATAGCCATGCCACAGTTGTGGCCGCTATACGCTGGCCCAACTGCTGAGCAACTGCAACGCTATCCGCAGCCATGCCACAGTTGTGGCCGCTATCCGCTATCGATGGTACCCACTGCTCGCTCCCGCTGCTGCTAAGGGAGGACTGCTGTCGTCGCTGTTCAGAACTATTTTGAGCGGCTTCGACTAAAACAGGCTCTTATATTGGGATGAAAATAGGAATGAATTAATTTACGTACGTGGTGGAATGATATAACTTGAAAAATATGTGTGACTTCATTCCGGCTCAGAGCGATCATTTGATAAGCTCCACCTCTTTTTTCAGTTTCTAAAGTTTTTCCTCAGTTTCGTAGCACGGATGCACAAAAATGATTTCTTGTCGAGCCGGACCGATAGCACTCTCATTGAAGCAACAAAATAACATGTTTTGTGTCGTGTTGTGCAGCTTGGTTGAAGAAAATGTTCCCGTCCCCATGTCGCATGTAAGCAGATTATTGCGTTCAATAGACAGTAGAGTGTATCCAGCGAATAAACACCGATGGTGCTCTCACACACGCAACGGTTTTAACCTGTATCTTATTGCGGTTTGCAACATCAAGCGATTTCGTTTGCTCGCTGTTGCGTGTAGCATCATGTTGCAACTTGGCAGCTGGGAGACGACGAAATTCTGTTTATGCTGATTGATTGAATCGACTTCATATTAGCTCTGCATAGTCGAACTAACTGCTTTTGTGAATGCGTACTAACAGGGCAGTTTATTATTCAATGTCGGTTATGCTGATCGCAGCCTTTGCGCTGCCCCTACAGTGGAGGTTTACTAAATAAAGTGAAAGTAAAAATTAGACAACTACAACAGAATTTGATTGCATCCCGCACAGAATGTCTGCTTGTGTTGATGCCTGAAAATTATTAACCTTCAATTATTTTTTATTTGCCTTGAAAAAAGCATGTTGCGGTTCAAAATCGGTTGCTAATTACAACCTTTGAGCTGCCCAAACATTGGGGGAATTAAGATACACGGACAACATGCACTGTGGAAGCTATTTCACATTCAGTAAATTAGACGGGTGCGACAAATTTGAATTGCTAGGATGCAATACAGAATGCTTGCTTGCGTTGACAAAAATTATCAATTTTCAATGACTTGTTTATTTGCCTTAAAAAGGCATTTTGATTTCCGAAATTGGATTTCCTGATGGCAATCATCATGCTGCACCAACACGGGGGGAATAAGGCTGTCTGGCGACACACGCTGAGAAAAACCGCGCTGCTCCTGAGACGTGGTGACCAACCACAGGGCTAGTGCTAGTCGCTGTCTAGAACTATTATGAGCGGCTCCGGCTGGAGCAGGCTCTTATATAGGCCAAATAGCATGTTTTCAATTGCAAGGTATATGATCCTGTCGACCGTGCTTGGGAAGCAAGCATATAACGACCAATCCGAGGTCGAATTTTTCGTTTTGACAAGGCTTGACTATTTTCAATAGTACAATAGTGTGAATAATAAAATTACAATTATCTTATTTTGGGAAGAATCTTAGAAGATTTTACAATCTATTGCTGCAAGAACGAAGGAAATCCATCGAATACTAACCGATTTATTAGCATTTGAAATTTGACATATTTTTCACTTTTTTCGGTTTTAGATTTTCATTTCACATCCCTATGTAGCCGAACTTCCTGAGAGAAATATTCTACTTCAAAAAATACCGGTTTTTATTTTTATGAATACCGAAATACCGGTTTTCCGAAAAGTCGGTAATACCGACCACCCTATTTCTAAGGTATTTGGGATCAAAAAAAATTTTTTTTCAGTTACCTGCAATTTTTTTTTCATCGGTCAAAAAATTGAAACCGCATTGAGGTTTTACTACCCGAAGTCCGATTGGGCTCAAATTTTACATCGGAAACTTTTGCGACGAGACAAAACTTTAGAAAGCTATCGTAAATCCGAAGTCGATTTTTATTGGACCATAACCAACAATCAAAAAATGATTTCAAAAATAATACTTTTCTCTGAGAAACTTCACAACTGTAGGGTAAACAGGTATAATACGCCCCCCCTAAGGAACATCGTCAATATTGTAGCTATGTTTATCACAAACAACAAATCTTTCATGCAGTTGGATACACTATTTAGTTGGTAATGCACTGCTATTATTTTGTTTTGTAATTACTGTTACACAAAAACGCCATAATTTTCTAAAAAAATATGACTAAATTGCAAGCTTTCCAATCTACCGGTGTAATCCGCCCCAGATGCAGTATAATATGCCCCACGCAGTAGCTTCATATGCCAGCTCAGCATGCGAAGTGAAACAGCGCTTGAAGTCTCAGAAGCAAACGCTAAAGCAATGAACAAATCAGCCAGGCTAGCGGTGGGGCATATTGCCCGGGAGCTGTAGTGTAGCAGAAAGCATTGAATACTTTAGCAAATTATACAATTTTTATCGTTTCTTCACTAGATACAGCTGCTTAGAGGTTCATTTGAGATATATAAGTACAAAAACTAGGTAATAAACTATATACATTAGTGAAAAAACGTTACGGAAACGCTGCAAGAAATTAGATCTGAAGCAGCTCAAATCAAAATTGATTTTTGTTTATTTTTTGCTGCTAGTGGATGCGCGAGTTTCGAATGACCATCCAGTGCCTTGTATGAGAGGCGACGGATTATCTATATGGACAACCGAAGTTGCGTAGGGATGTCCCAAAACCCGACATCAAGCACTAATTTATACGCGACTACATCGCAGCTGAACGCATACAAGTGGAACCTATATTTACCGACAACCAGTTGGCGGACATCTTCGAAATTTGAAGACCTCCGACGAATAGTTGGACTCCATAACCAAAACGAGGTGGCGAAGTAGGCACTGTCAAGCAGGTCTTGAGAAGTTGACATGCGCTCATGGAGCATTTTTTCAGTCAAGAGGTCAAGATGTGCAATCATTAGAATCGTTTTTCAATAAACTGTTTCTTATTCGTTAACGTTTGCCTGAGTATTAGTCCGTCGAAGTCCAAGTCCAATGTTATCCTATAATTTTTTATTTACTCGACAATTTTGAGAAAACAGCAGTACAAATTAAAACTGCCGAAAATTTAATTTATTCTTATGATTCGAGTTTTAAATTGTTTTAAATTTTTCGCCCCTGCAAATATTCGAAGATAATTGCCACCAGCTTCTGTTTGCTATAGTATGCGCTGTTGAACGGCACAAATGAGTGCAGCTAAACTTACCCGTGGCCTAAGGATTGGTTTTGGTACCTCTGAAACCGTTGGCTTGATGTAGCACTTAGCAAGCTCCTTGACCGAGGGTAAAACGTCCCTCACCTCTTTCTCGATGGTAAACTCGTGGGACGGCACGCTACGGGAGGCGGGGAAATCTATGTGCAGCGCGGAATGGTATTGATTGGATTGCTGGAATAGTCACAATTGAAATATTTTACCTAAAATGGTTATCGTTCCAAATTTACCTGCAGCGATAGATCAGTAAAATCCGTTGCTGATTTCGATAGAGGAGATGTGCTCGTAAGATTACTTCCGCCGGGTGTGAACGCCTTCTTCGGCGCGAAAAAGCGAATCGTTTCCGGCGAGAGTTGCTTTATTTTAACGTACCGGGGCTTGATCAGGTGGCTGCGGTCGATGGTTGGACTCTCCGGACGAAGATCCGTATTGTTTTCATCAGTTTCGAACTGAACCGGGGTACTGATAATCTCAAGAATTTCTTCCAAGACGACTTCGTTTCCCATCGGTTGGCCGTTACTGGCCGGAACCGGTTTCGGTCCGTGAACCAATTTGGTCTCCCCGGTGCCAATCTCGTAGATACGTGTGATATCGGAGTCTTCACTGTAGGTCAAACTTTCGTCAGCTCGTGAATTACTCGTACTGAGCTCCGAGAAAGACTCCAGCGACTGGGGAGTGATTGGTTCCTCCGGTAACGTAATTTTTTTCGCCGAAACATGTTCCAGGGTTTCTTCCTCTGTGAAGAAAACGTCTTCGGTTTGTTTACCGGGCGTCACTTGTTCGTAGCTGCTGGTACTCGCACCCAAGGTAGGCGAGTGGCGTTCGTTCACCCGTTGATCCTGTGATTGCGAGAGGAAAAGAGACTGACAGAGTTTTGGGAGGTTATTTCAAGTGGCGGAATTAAATGATGAATTGTGTTAGTCTATTGCGATTAGTTATTGTTGGGAATTTTGTAATTTCATTAAATTCATTTCGATATTACTAGAAAATATTAGAACCTTTCACTCTTTTTTGAAAAATTCGAGGAAACTCAACAAGTCCGGGTTTGATAATACACTGGTAACCGACATCCGTTTGCTAATAAGAATATTTGGAATACACAAAAAAATCATTAACCTTTTGTATATGACACTGAAACTTGTGAACATTTGCTGGTTAGTATTATTAGAAGACAATTGTTTTTTTTTGGGAAGAACTAAAAGTCAAATTTTGCATATTTATATTAAAATGATACAATGATAAGCTCGTGTAGTATTTTTGTGGATCAAGGATTGCACAGGTAAAAAGATGAGCTTGAATGACGTTTTTGTTCAAATGTGTTGTACCATCACCTGAAAATGTTCTATTCTACCGACTTCAACATCTACGGGGACTCATAGTCTTAGAGTAAACATATATAACAATGCGTTTATTGTATTGTATTCGATTTGTAGTTAAGCTTCGTTGAGATGGACTTACCGGTGTAGATCCAGTAATGTTTAATGTTTCGTTTACAGTGTGTATGTGTACTATTTTTGACGAAAACACGTTCTGTTTCTATGAAAAATTTGCTTTCATTCTTCGCCAACTGTTCTTCTAATAACATCAGGCAGTCATGATTTGTTTGAGTGAATATTTTATTATATTACCGTAAGTAATGCGAGAGTAAAATAAACTTAACGTAAACTCAACACCTTCCTATTTTTGGCACGTTTAACTTTCTTCTACTAGCAGAGACCCCCTTCTGCTACCACCACCCATTTTACTATTCGCTAATATTCGTTGTAATAAGAAGAATCGTCTTTTCTCGTTCGCAAGCTAGTGCTACGGCGAAGTGTTCCCAAATCGGTGAAAACTGTTTCTACCACGGGCATAGGGGAAGTCGGTAGGCTGAGCAACCCGGTTGCGGACGTACTGGGATTTCTTTGCGGAAGAGTTCGACTTTTTTCTACCGGACTGTGGGAAGAATCTGTCGCACAGGGGACACTTTCATCGAAAATAGGATTGAGAACGAAGTGTCGGGTGGAAGTATTTTTCGCCCGGAAACTGTCGCGCTTGAAATTACTGTGCAACATTTCTTGCTCGAACTGGGAGATAACGCTCGCTGGGATATCGCTTTCACTGTCCGCGTTGGAAGAGGCTTTAGTGAAATAGCCCAAATCAACGGAGGCGGGTCTCGGAGAGGAACGACGGTTTTTGGGGAGACTTCGCGAAGAAGACGCTGGTGGCAGCATAGACAGCGGAGTCACTGGAGACGACCTTGGGCTGATCTCGGACAGACTGTCGCTGGTGGTGTTGTTTAGAAACTTCTCCATGAGATAGGAACTGGAATGTGGTAAATAACTAGGATGGTGACTCACTTTCTCATCGTCGGTGCTGTGAGTTGGTGCTGGCACATTCGTGGAAAGCTTGCGCGATCCGGAGGCACGTTTGGCATCGTTTATGTAGTAATCACGACCGTATCTATCAAACACAAGCGTAATTGAAGACAGAGTTATGCAATAAAATGTGGAGTGATGATTACCTAGTGTATGGAGTTGGACTACCGCCAACCACGGATTGCAGTGATCGGTCATTTTCGGTTTTGCTCTCCTCGGGTTCGACTTCAACTTCCATCACAGGCTGACTGTCCAAGCTGACAGCTGAACAATTTTTGCTCGCCAGTCGATCAAAGTCGCAAAAACTGGAACGCTGATGGGAGTCGGATAACCTTTTCTGAAGTACATCCGGGGAGTATGGATTGTTTGCGATTGGTGAGGCGTTTTGCCATTTTAGATGTTCCCTTTCGGCAATTGACCCTGTTCAGAAAAGATGTTACTGGCGTTTAACAAAATCGGTAGGTGTTATGCTTACCCGGTATTAAACCTTCATCGTTCCGGTTGTCGTCGATGTGTTCCTGGTCGTTGAAATCATGTCCATTGTTTAGCTCGCTTGGTTGCGCTGAAAGTTGTGGGGATTCTGGTAAATCATGATCTACTATTTGGAGAGAGGTCTCCGTTACGAAACTTTGGGGTTGTTCATGCAGGTCACTCGCAGTGTTAGTATCAGCTGGGGGGAGATTAGTGGTGTTGCTGTTAATCAAAACACAAACCGTCGGCATGGAGAAGGAAAGCGATGACAGTTCCGAGTCGCTTTGGTTGAAGGGAGCGGAGATATCATCGATTTGTGGCTCCGAAGAGAACGACAGCGGCTCTTGTTCTCTGGGTTCGAGGCTGCTATCTTGGGACGGTATTTCCGCAGCCTCCGCTTGACACGAAGAAGGTTCGATTTCGAACGGATTTTGATCATCAACTTGGTGTTCCTCAGGTTGAAGTTCGGCAGGCTGAAGCTCTTCCACTGTTGCGGTTACCTGCCTCTCGTAAATTTGCAAAGAAATCGGCTCCGGAGTCGCTGTTGTTTCCACTAGAAGAGCCTCATTTACCGAGTGTTCCTCGGCACAAGGGATCACATTCAAGGCATCACACGGGGCAGTTTGTGTTTCCGTGGCCATACATTCGACATACTCGGCGACAGGAATGTGTTCTTCGACTATGCAGCGCAGGTGCTGATTGTATTCAGCAGTTTTTAGTTCGAACGCCTCGAGAGGCATTAGAAGTTCTGTCGCCTCAACAGCTTCTTCCGGAACAACCGCTTCGATCGATTCTTCGCTCTGATTTGATTGATCTGCTGTGGGATGAAGAATGCCTCTAAGCTCTTCGCAGTATCGTCTCATCTGTTGCGTTACCACGGAAATTGGAGTTGCGCTGGCCGTTAGCTCTGCAGTTAGCTCCTCGGGACTGGACGCTCTATCGATGGATCCAGCAACCGCCTCCGTTGAGGTATCCTCCGGACTGGAAGATTCGGTTAAATCAAACACTGAAGCATGAAGCGGAGGCTCGCTCGAGCCTTGATGGTTATCTATGAACAATTCAGCGCTCGCTTCATCTGGAGATGTTGATTCTTCTGAAAGCCAAGAAGAGAGCGACTCTTTATCATGGCCAATAGTACTTGATTCATCAATTTCGGTGTCTTCAGCCTCAATCGGTGCTGTTTGTTGATCGGAAAAAGCACTGCTTTCACCGGGCTCCTGCGAACTGACTGATTGCTGCACGGCATCGTTTATCGGTTCAGTTGAGGAGGAGGATTCTTCTGAAATTTGGTCGACAACCAAACTCTCTGTTTCTTGATTTTGTTCAGTTGAAGAGATTTCGCTCAAGGTTTGGTTTTCCTCAGATAAAGGTCTGTCGGCTTCTGGAGACTCCGTTAGGGAGTAAAATTGTTCCGTCATATCCTGACTATCTTGATTAACCAAAACCGCGGATTCGCCTGTGGATTTTAATGTATGAATCAGAGGTTTTTCATTTCGCAACAAATCTAAAGAAGAATCAGTTTTGTTGGGTGCTTTCTGAGAAGTTATTTGCTCCGTAGAAAGTTGATCAACTAAAGTCTCTGGGCTACCCAAGGGTTGGTGTTCATTGGTTGGAGGTGTATCAGCTGTTGGGTTTTCTAGAGAGAAGGATAATTCTTCCAAATATTCCTGATTGCTTAAATCTACCGTAGTCTCTGACTCGCTCGTGGCTTGATTTTTCAATGTTTTCTCGGTGCCTAATGATTCAGTAGAAGAGTCCGATCCTAGGGTTCGCTGGGAAATAGAAACGTCGTTCACTGTTTCCAGGGAAGCAGATTTTGGTTGCGCAGTTTCGATTGTTTCTTCTCTCGTATGTGATTCTACTAAAATATCTTGATTTGTTAAGTCAATTGAAGCTTGTGGACTGCCGGTGGCTTGTTGTATTTTAGCATCGCTAGAGGTCGACGATTCTGTAGGAATATCTTGGTTGTTTACATCAGCTAAAGTTGCTGGTTCTGCTGTGGTTTGACTCTTAGTAGGCTGATGACTTTCAACATTTGGTAAAGCGAGGTCGGATTCAACAACCTGAGGAGAAACTGAATTTTGTTGCGAAGCAGTGGCTTGCTGTTCTCTAGAGCATGTTTCTTTTGATTGATCGTTGTTGTCTATTAAAATTTCTTGACTGCTGGTGACATGTATTTTAGAATCCGGAACACTGTGGCTGGCGGAGTCAGACACTTCAGGGGCAGAACATTGCTGTTCTGTAATGGTAGATGAGTCAACCAAAGCTGTTGGTTCTTTTGTAACTGGAATCTCAGCAGATACAGGTTTTTCGACTTTTACTAAGTCTGGAGTCGAATCCTCGACTTCAACGACATCAACTAAATTTTCTCGTTCTTCTGTGGTTTGAATCTCAGTAGGCTGGTGACTTTCAACTTTTGGAGGGGAACATTGCTGTTCTTCTGTGACTAGAATCTCAGTAGATTGAGGTTTTTTGACTTCTTTTAAATCTGGAGTCGATTCGGATTTACACACTTCCTCAGATGCAGAAGTTTCCACCACATCCTCGCTTTCTTTTCCTGTTGGATCTGGAGTTTTGGAAACAACTTGATGTTTCACTTCAAATAAGTTTCCTCGTTCTTCTGTGGTTTGAATCTCAGTAGGCTGGTGACTTTCAACCTTTGGTAGAGCAGAATCGGATTTAAAAACTTCAGGCGAAACAGAACTTTGTTCTGAAGCATCGAGTTGTTCTTTGGAGCATGGTTTTTCAGGGTCTTTTATATCAATTGAAATTTCTGGACGGCTGCTGACTTGTATTCTAGAGTCCGGATGACTGACGTCGATTAATAATGCTGGAAGGGTGGAGTGAGATACTTCAGGAGCAGAATATTGCTGTTCAGTAACGATTATCTGTTTAACTAAAGTTTTTGGTTGTTCTGTGACCGGAATCTCAGTAGATTCGGCTTCTTTTAACTTTGCAGTCGGATCGAAACTACACACTTCCTTAGCAGCAGAAATTGCCAGCACAGCCTCGACTTTCGTAACTATTGGTAACGTGGATTCGGATTCAACAACTTTAGGAGAAACAGAGTTATGTTCCGAAGCATCGGGTTGTTCTTTAGAGCATGGTTCATCAGATAGATCCGGGACTTTCATATCTATTAAAGTTTCTGGACCGTCGGCGGTTTGTATTTGAAAGTCCGGAAGTCTGTCATTGTCTAATAATGCTGATTGAGCAGATTCAGACACTTCAGGAGGAGAATATTGCTGTTCAGTAACGATTTCCTGCTTTACAGTTGAAGATTCTGTAGAAAAATCCTGAGTTTTTATATCAACTAAGATTTTTGGTGCTTCTTTGGCTAAATTCTCAGTAGATGGTGAACTGGTCAAATCGGAACTACACACTCCCTCAGAAGCAGCAATTTCCAGCACAGCCTCGACTTCTTTTTCTGCCAATATTTTTGATGAAGTAGATTCGGAAACCACGACTGGTTGATCATCCGAACTTGGTTCTTTAGCTGGATTCTGATTTTGTGGATCAATTGTTTCTAAACTGTCTGTCTGTATACTGTCTTCTATTGCAGTAGTCGGAAGACTGTTAGTAGCTAATAATGGATCTGATTCAGCCACTCGAAAGGCCAAATTCTGTTGATTTACTTCTGCTTGTTTATTTGAGGGAGATAATTCTGCAGAAATATCCCGTTCTACGTTAACTTTGATTTCTGCTTCCGTGACTTGGACGGAACCGCATTCACTAACACTCAAGAAAGAAGAATTCGGTTGCACTGGTTGTTCACTCAAAGTGTCCTGATTTCTTTGATCAAATACAGTTTCTGGTTCGCTTGAGGTTTGAACATCAATAGCCGAGAGTTTGTTGACTTCTAATAACTCGGAAGTAGATTCCGACTCACACACTTCCTCTAAAACAGAATTTTTCTGCTCAGCCACGACTTTTTCTTCTGTAGAGGAGGATTTTCCAGAAAAAACTTGATCAACCGAAGTGTCCAGCTCTTGTACGGACTGACTCTCAGTAGGCTGGAAGTTTTTACATTCCAGCACTTGTGAAGCGGAATTGGATTGCGTAGCTTCGGCTGAGAGTTTATTTGAGGATAAGTCTTCGCAAGTGTTCTCATTTGTTAAATCATTTGTAGATTCTGGTTCATTTGCAACTTGTACTTCAGTCTTTAACAGTTTGTCGACTTCTTCTGATGTACACACTTCCTTTGTTGCAGAATGTTGCTCTGCGACCTCCGAATGTTTTTCTGTTAGAGACAATTCTACAGAAACTACCAGATTTTTCACATCAACCAAATTTTTTAGTTCATCTGTTGTTTGACTTTCAGTGGGCAGAGAATTTTCAACTTCTAACATTTCTAAGCCAGGCCCAAATTCACACACTTCTTGAGAAGCGGGAAGTGAGTCATCAGCTATTTGTTCAGGTAGAGAGCAAAATTCCTCCGTAATGTCTTGACTCTCTTGTTCAACCAGAGTCTTTGCTTCGGAGGAGGTTCTCAACTCAGCTGCTGGAGTTTTGTCATCGTCTGCTCCTTCTTCTAAAGGCGGAGTAATTGGTTCGACTGAGATTTGTTGGCTGGTTTGTGCTTCTAGAGAAGCAGAATATTGCGCCTCAGTAATGGCAATAGATTGCTCTGGAGTATTTTGACTTTTTTGAGTCACTGCAGATTCTGCTTCGCTTGAGGCTTGTGTCTTTGTATTCGTAGGTGTGTTGATTTCTAGGGATTCTGAAGAGTATGTTTCATCCACTTGCTGTGAAGTTTCAACTAGGTCTGAATCAAGTAAAAATTCTGCTGTTTCCGTAACTTGGCTGTCACTAGGTTGAAAACTTTTAACTTCTAGTGTTATTCTTGGAGTGGATTCGGACCCTTCCTGAGAAACAAGCTGTTGCTGTGAATCTTCAGCTGGTTTTTCTACTGAGGACAACTCTTCAGAAGTGTCCTGTTCTTTTAGTTCAACTGAAGCTTCTGTTTCATTTGCAGACGGGTTTTCAGTGCCAGAAGGTTTGTTGTCTTCTAGAAGTCTAGTAGAAGATTCTGATCCACAAACTTTCTGAGAATTAGAATTCTCTTCTGTTGAGGATGTTACTAGACTTTTCGACTCAACCGATATTTTAGGCTCACTTGTGGCTTGTGGTTCTTCAGCTTCTAATAATTTTGTAGAAGAAATAGATTCACCGATTTCCTGAGAATCAGGAAGCGGTGTTTGATCAGTTAACGAACAAAATTCCTCCGCCAGCTCCAGGCTCGCTTGTTCAACCAAAGTCTTCGCTTCAGAGGAGGCTTCTAATCCAGCTGTCGATGGTTCGGAGATGGATTCTGAAGTGTCTACTCCAACTGCCTCCAGATAATCAGGATGTTGCTGTGAGGTGTTTGTTGTTGTTTCCGGTAAATTGATAGATCGCTCTAGATTTTCTGGACTTTTTTGATCAACGAAAGTTTCTGTTTCATCCGAGGCCTTAGATCCACACATAGCTTGCTCCATCGAGAGTAATTCTTCGATTGTTTCCTCATGTTTTCTATCAATCAAAGTATCGGATCCACTTGAAGTTTGTATTTCAGTCGCCAAAGGTTGCTCAACTTTCAATAATTTGCAAGCATCGACGTTTTCTTCTACTGAAGGTTGTGAGGTATCAGATTCTTTTACAATTTCTTGATTTTCTTGAGTGTTTAAAGTCTCTGGCTCGCCTATACCTTCCAATAATTCAGGTCCCTGAGACACAGGATATTGCTGTGAAACAACATCTGTTTCTTGATTTTCAGTCTTAGTGTTGGTTTCTAACAATTCTGGAGGAGAATTTGCTACAGGCTGCTGTGTAGCATCGACTATTACTTCAGCCAACATCACAAGTTCCTCAGACACGGCTTGAGGACCTTCAGCTTCTAATAATTCTGTACCTGAATTGGATCCACTAACTTCCTGAGCTGGGGGAATTGGATCATGCACTTTTTGATCTGTTAAGGAGCAAAACTCCTCCTGGCTTTCTTGTTCAACTACAGTCTTTGTTTCTAATGGGGGATTTACTTCTGTTTTCAGAGTATTGTCGGCTTCGGATGCTCTTGGAATGTCTGGTTGCTCGATTGATAAGGACTGTGAAGTGTCTACTCTACAGGCTTCTGGAGAATCAGAATATTGCTGTGAGGTATTTGTAGCTGTTTCCGTTAGACTGATAGACTGCTCTAGATTTTCCGGACTTTCTGCTCCAACCGAGGGCTGAGATTCACAAACTACTTGTTTCATCAAATGTGATTCTTCGAATGTTTCCTCATCTTTTCGATCAATCAAAGTTTCGGAATTGCTTGAAGTTTGTATTTCAGTCACTGATGGTTGTTCGACTTCTAATAATTTGCAAGCATCAATTTTTTCTCCCACTGAAATTTCTTGATTTTTAGTATCCACCAAAATCTGAGGAGAACGTTCGGCTAACAATTCTGTAACAGAACTGGATCCACTGAATTCTTGAGATGTAGCAAGTGGGTCATAAACTTTTTGATCCGGTAAGGAGCAAAACTCATCGTGGCTCTCTTGTTCAACTAGAGTCTTTGTTGCTAGCAGGGGTTTTAAATCAGTGGTCAGAATTACGTCGGCATCGGATGCCCTTGGAGAGGCTGGTTGTTCTTGCTCGATTGAAATAGACCCTGACGTGTCTACTACACATGCTTCTAGAGAATCAGGATATTGTGGTGAAGCAATATTTGTTGTTTCAGTTAAGATGCTGTTGATGTTTTGATCAACTATAGATTCTTCTTCACCCGAAGCTTGAGTATCAATATTCAAACATTTGGTGGTTTGTTGCAAATCTGGAGGGTGCTGAGAAGAGTTTTGCTGTGCATTCTCGACTGGCTGCTCTTCTAAAGATGGTTTTTCTGAAGTTTTTTGCTTTTCATGATCAATCAATATTTCTGATTCTCCTGCAGTTGGTATTTCTGCTAGCAAGGGATTTGAAAAAGATTCTGTTCCACAAGCTTCCTGAGAAACAGAACCTTCCTTTGTAGTCTTAATTGTTTCATCGTCTCCAGTTATTACTTGTTTTTTTATATCAACTGGAATCTCAGGATCGCCTGTGGCTTGAGCAGATTCGGAGTCAACTATTTGATCAGTTATGGAGCAAAACTCCTCCGCTACGTCCTGGCTCTCTTGCACAAACAAAGTCTTGGCTTCCTTTTGCTGTTCAGCATCAGTTGTACACTCATTAGACGTAACTGAAAACTCTCGATTTAACTGATCGTTCAAAGACTTTGGTTCATCTGTGGTTTGTAGGCCAGTTGTTAATCGTTTGTTGGTTCTTGAATCTTCAGCAGTAAAGTCGGATTTGCTCACTTCATCTTCAACCATTTGTTCTTTTTTCACGGGATCAGCTTCTTCCTGAGACACAGGATATTGCTGTGAAGCCACAACTGTTTCCTCTTTAGGGAAAGAAATATCTTGATTTTCCAATAGATCAGTCTCTAGCTCACAAACAGCTTGATTTTCAGTCTTAGTGTTGGTTTCTGACAATTCTGGAGGAGAATTCAATCCAGTCTCTGAAACTCCTTTTTGTTGTTGATCATCAAAGTTTTCGTTGGATTTGTAAGAGTCAAACAATTCTGGGATTGGATTGGAGACTTGTTGAGAAGTATCAGTTTCTTGTTCAACTGAGACTTTTATTTCACCTTCAGTAGACACAGGTTCGGTTGCTGCCAATACTTCGATAGAAGAATCTAATCCACCAGAATCCAGAATTGTCTTACTTTGATCTTCCGAATCACGATTGACGGAGTTCGGAGGTCTGTCAGCTTCTATTATTTCTGTAGAAAAATCTGATCCAGCAATTTTCCGAGAGGTCAAATGATGGTGTGCAGCCTCGATAGTTGATGATGAATCTACTACAGTTTCATGTTTTACCAAATCTTCTGCAACTTCAGGTTTACTTAATGCTGGATTTTCTTTTTGAGAAGCATCAGCTGAAGAAGGTAACTCTTCTGGAATTGTGTTACTTTGTTGATCACCAGCTTCCTTCGAAGCAAGCGGAGATCTGTCAGCTTCTAATATCTCTGGGAAAGAATCTGATACTCTAACCACTACTTGAGGAGCAGAAAGTTGATGTTGCTGTGAGGCATCAACTATTTGCTCCTCCACAATTTCCTGACTATCTTGAGTGATTAAAGTCTCTGGCTCGCTTATAGCTTCCAATAATTCCGGAGAGGATTCGGAACCACGGGCTTCCTCAGGAGTGACTATTGCGACGGTTGAATCTGACAACTCTCCGTGGATGTCTTGATTGTCTACTCCAGCTATAGAAAGACGTTTAGTAGTTAACAGCTCAAGAGTATCATTGCACTTTACATGGGTCGCTAATGTTTCAACAATTGGCTCTGCGATGTCCTGACTTTCCTGTTCAACGAAGGTCTCTGGCTCACTAACAGCTTCCAACAATTCCGGCGAAGAATTTGATCCCCGCGATTCCTGAGAAACTAGACTATCAAGTAACTGTTCACTGGAGATGGATAACTCCTGATTCTTCGAATCCACAAACTCCACTTCCGCTGAGGAACCGTAAATTATCATTGAATCTTCTGTTTCACCCGTTCTATCATCCTCATGACACACTCCTATTTTCTTCACACTATCTTCGGTCCCTACAGTTTCCAAGCTCTGTTCAACCACTTGCTCTTCTTCTTCGTCTTCCCCAATTGCAGCCGAACTGCTCGTAAATTGCAACGAATCCGGATAAGGAGGCGTGGTCGCATCTAGACTCTCATTTTCTAACGAATCAAACAGAACCGGTTCCGATTGGGTGGGATCTATCTCGGACTCGTGACCACGCCGAATGGAACTCAAACCCTCTTCGTTGTAGTGTCGACTGTACTCGTACGACATCGACGATTCCAGTGAACCGAGCGATTGCTGTAAACTCTGTTGCGAAATGCTGCGGTACTCGTTTTCGTCTGCAGTTGTGAAACTGTCCGCTGGTGAAAAAATCCACCGAGGTGATGTTAGTGGCTCCGGGTCTTCCTCTGAAATGGATGTGAGCGTTGGATTCAGGCTACGCTCGAAGATTTCCGTCATCGTTAGCGCAATGGGATGCGGCGAAAGAGGTTGCGGGTACTGATCGGCTAGCTTAGCGGAGTTTTCCACGGTTGTGTTGGACAATTTTATGCTTATGTTCATCTTGGTGTTTGCTTGGTTAGGATTAGTATTGTTATTGGGTTCGTTAACACTAGGGGCTCTATTAGTTGTGAGATCTACTTCTACGGATGGGAATAAAATACTTGTGCGTGTGTGTTCGTAGGTTGTGTTTGCTGTGTAATTGATAAATGAAAAGTTCAACATCGATTAGACAGGGGAGCATTTTTTATCTCTCTAGTCATGATTGAATTGCTTAAAAAGAGGAGCGAAAATGAGACAGCAGTTTATCTTGTTTTATCATCTATGTCCAACACCTAATGTTAAAGTGGGTATTAGTATGTGATGATATTTCTACCGAAAATCGATCGATCGCAATTTCGCTCTTATTTTGCTAAAATAAACCTAACTAGCAGGCTTCCTACCTACGTATGTTATGGTAAACTGAAATACATTCTTACCTCGATCTATTGGGATTTTTTTTCGATCACACTCAAAGGCTTGGTCGTCGGTGGGGGCGATTGTTCTGCAAAATAAAACAATATCAAAATTTTTGCCTGTGTTTTCAGATTTTTTGACTAAAAAACACCAAAACATCGCCCGGTGAAAAGTTACAACTATAAGCGAAAGCCATGCGCAAAGCTAGCATTACGATTCGACGCCTGTCATAGATTCTCAACATACCGAGCAATTCCAACTGGATGCAGGACATTTCCTTCACTGTCGCGCTGCTTCGGAATGTTCTGAAGTCGTTCCTGCATAAGTTTAACATCATCCGTTTCAACTTCTTCTGCTTTAAGAATATTGTTATTCATTAGCTCGAATTCATGGTTCTGTCTGCTGTCCAACAATCTCGAATTGGCCGCTTCTGCTGGAATGCTAGTGGGTTCCATACTTATAAGATCATTCATCTCACGTCCCGCTTGTTCAGTTAACAGTAGACTGTTTTTGGCTTCCGAGAGAACCGGCTCATTAGAAGGGATCGAATTAATCGAGACTAGACTATCCTGTACCGCATCGTCGTTCGTAGTGCCTGTGGTTGGTGCTGAACTTTTCGAAGACAAGTTCAAATCCTTACTGTTACTTTCGGAATCATAATCCTCCAGATCGGATCCGGCCTCGGACAGATCGCTCACCTCATCGGCATTCTTGTCTCCGATGAGGGCCTTCACTTCCTCGGTTGGCGATGGCACGAGCATTGCTATGGCAGATTCCGTAGTTTTGAGTTTACGCTTTTTAAACAACCAGTTCTCTTCCCAGGTCGTGTCCGTGGTGTTCGATTTGAGTGATATTAAATCGTCTTCCGGGCCAGAGCCGGTAGTATCAGATGACAGATCCGGCAGAGGAACGGTGTGCTTTTGGATGTAGTCACTCAGGTAGGATTCATCCGATTCCGACAGTGAGCTGCTAGAGTGTATCCCCTGAGGATTGGTCTGTGAGAAAAGTTTGATTATTCATTGTTGCTGAATTGAAAATGACGATCAAGGATCTGAATGGGACTGATTAGTTAGCGTTGTTAGTTGGGATCTTGCTACAATAATCAACTCCCAATTAAGATTTAAATTAACAGCATTTACTTACGTTCAATGACATCTGCCTGAGATTGTCTTCATTCAATTGACTTTTTCCTTGAGTTTGTTTAAGGAAGAGAAAGTAGAAAATAAAGCTTAATTGAAAATATCGCACAAAGATACAGACGTAAATCAATCATCAATCATTGTCGTTCATACAAAGCAAAACAAATTAGATTCTTGATAGCATTTGAAGCAGTAGCAGTAGCACTTAAATTTATAGGCATAATGATTCGATTTGATTTTTCCTGTTTGTCACTTAAAATCCTGATTTATGTATCTTTTAGCATAATCTCAGAAGTCTTTTTTGAGTATTTTTTTCACTAGTCAGTGTATTTTTTCATCAGAAAAGGCAGTCTTAAAAATGTTAATTACAGGAAACATAAATGAATGGTTAACTTCGCAGCTGCAAAACTACAGGGTCCGCTTTGGTAGGCGGGTGGTCATGGGTGCGAGTCCTGGTAGAATCAGGTCATTTGATATCGAACTCCACACTAGAAAACTCTTATCTAAACCTTCGGAAATTCGATCCACCTATTATACTGTTCTACCCCACTATAACTTGCTTGAAGAGGCGATGATGATAAGGTCAATAAAAAGATAAGAGAATAGTAAGTCGAAGGGGGAAGGGTTATATAGACACTTTAACATGTAGCAGGTAACTTTTCAGTAAGTGACACTGCAAAAGGAAGCAAAAACACAACATTTCGAGAGTACGAAAAATAAGAAACGTTCGGACAATGTCACAGAATATTAAAATCTACTGGTCGCAGTGGGTCCATACGAAAAAACTGAAGTGTTAACTAACTTGTGATCTATTTCATAATTGAAGTAAAATGTCGGTCAACATTGTGCTTAAAATGCCGAAATGTTCCGAGGAGTTCCGAAATGACTGTGAACTGCTCTTTTTGTTACATAACGATGTAGATATCAAATATTAAAAGGGATTTTTATTGTAAAAACCCGATAAGTTCAATTCGAAAAAATCTTTTAAAAGTTGAAACTGAGTTTACGTATTTCGCAAAAATGTTAGTAAACATCAATAAATTTTGAAGAATTAATAAAAATTGATTATTAAACCCCGATGGATACAAAACTTTTGTGCAATTACTAGAATGCTTGAAAATTCAGAAAAAAAACTGAAAAACTAAACTTATAGACTTTTACAAAACTTTTTGAAATGGAAAACAATTCGACATGGTGTGAAATAATTCTTCAATCTGCAAAACATGCCAAATTTTAAAATAATTTTGAATTTTTTAATTTAATGAGTTAGAAAATATCGAAGAATAAGGAGTTCCGTAAAATTAAGGAAACTCCAAAAAATCTGAGGTATTCGAAAATTCATGCGATAAAGGAAAAGGCTCGCCCAGATTTTTTTTAAAATGTTCCAAATAAATCTAAGATATTTGTGAGGATTTTGAAGTACGCCTTAAAATCCCAGAAAATTATTAGCAGGATCTGACCCACGAATCACACACACGACTCTGAGAAATACCAATGATTATAATTCAGCATGAAAAGAATTGAAATTTCCAAGGAAAATTTTAATTACTTCAAGATGTATGAAAATGTCTTCAAAATTCTAGAAAATCATGAAGAATCCTGAAAAAATTGAGCATTTTAGGTAGATTTACAAGAAAAAAACAAATGAACTCAAAAGAATATTTTTAAGCACTCTAAAATCTGAATAATACTACAGATTAGTTAAAAAACTGGAAATGTTAAAACCATTTGAAAAAGTTTTTTAGTTGTTCATATTATGCCGGCCACGATCACTTGGTGAACATCGAAGATAAAATGAAATGAAAACATCATATAACTTATAACCGTTGCAAAAATTTTCAATTCTTGTGGGGTTGTTACAAGCTTTCTAAAAACCTTTACCTTCGAGACATCAAATTAGTCTAAGTTCATGGAAGCAAACAGGAAATTCTGTAATTTTTTTTTTAATATTGATACTGTTCGGTCTGGGAAGAACTCTTGCTATAGCAAAGTGGACTGTATTCGGTGGAACGAGCAAAGAGAGCAAGCGTCAATGATGGTTAAAACAAAACTGAAAAACTGCACGATGCGACTGCTGCTTTTCTAGCGTCGCGCTGGGGGTGGGGTTTGGTGGTCTTCGCTGATTGGTTGTTCGGTTTCTGTATGAATGAATACCGATGCCGCGTGTGTTGTCGGCAGTAACAACATAGCAGTGAATGATCGTGTAAAATAAAATTACGTAAAAGACAATCGCGTAGAAAAAGAATTATAAGTGTAATGATAACTAGTATTACAAAGTTGTCCAACAGTTGTCGGTTTATGTTTTTGTCTGCAGATATGACTCTCTCGTCCAACATATACGGAGAAGAATCAGTCTTCTGCGATTCCAGAGAAAGAATCTCAGCCCCACAAGATCTGGTCCATCGGATAAAGCTGTACCCGAAACAAAATCCGGGCCCCTCGGTTGTATTCTTTCGGCCCAATAAAAAGACATCAAATACAATGCAGATTTGTGAGGATCTAATATTGTTATAGGCTCGATTGAGTTTACCTAAGCCAGCCCAAGTAAGTTGCGTGTTTCGGTGTCAAGCTTCAAGCAAGCAAACGAGATTTGTATTTGTATTTGTATTTGTATTTGTATTTATTTATTCATATCATCTGACCTTTTTGGCCTTAATGAAGTGGGTTGGGTGGGGAAAAGCCCATTCGAGAAATTCCTTAAGAAAAGCTCAAATGCGCGTAAAAACCCCACCATCTTTTGATTGAACATTAACATTTTTGAAACTAAGTCTAACAACAAATAAATATACTATTGTAAAATATGACACATGAAATCACTTAACTAGCTAAGAAACAAATTTACCCTAAGGCTAACAAATTACAACATTCGCTTGAGTCTATTCTTAAAAGTAATACTAGAAACGTTGAAGTCAAATAAGTAAAATACATTGTTGAAGACGTCACATATCGCCCTGATGGGTTCGTTTTGGCCATATTCTGTACGATGAAATGGGAGACGCAGAAAGTTTCGCAATCTTAGGTTTCGATTGGGAACATTCACGTTGATTTGAGCCAAAATGTTTGGAGCGTCAATTTCGCCACTTAGTAGTTTTCCCACGAATACAGCCCTGGACACGTCTCTTCTTTTTGCTAGTGTGTCAATGCCAAGTAGACGGCATCGGTTAGCATATGGTGGTAATTGGGCAGGATCACGCCATGGAAGTGATCTTAGAGCGTAACGCAGAAACCTGACCTGTACTGATTCAATCCGGTTGGCCCAGATGTCAGTGTAAGGGCTCCATATGATAGCAGATGTTTCCAAAACAGAGCGAACTAGTGAGACGTATAGCGATAGCAGACAAAACGGATCAGTAAACTCTTTGGCGATTCTCATCATGAAGCCGAGATTTCTGTTTGCTTGTGCAATGATATGAGAATAGTGGTGCTTGAAGGACAGCTGGGAGTCAAGCAGTACACCTAAATCTTTCATTACCGATACTCTCTCGAGGGTTTCTCCACATATACTATAGTTCCAAGGTAGTGGTTTAATTTTTCGTGTGAAAGAAATTACGGAGCATTTATAAACACTGATTGTCAGAAAATTACGGTTACACCAATCAACGAATGCATCAAGATATTTTTGCAATTCTTTGCAGTCAGCTATAGATCGAATGATGCGAAACAGTTTTAGATCATCAGCATAAATTAATTTACAGCCATATGGAATGACGTAACAAACATCGTTGAAAAAAAGATTGAAAAGCAATGGTCCAAGGTTGCTCCCTTGAGGGACACCCGACAGGTTAACGAAGCTATCTGACTCGGTGTTGCCTAATTTGATGTACAGTGTGCGATCTACGAGGTACGATTTTAACCACTTAGTAAAATGGTGTGATGCACCAAGGCGTTCGATTTTAGCCAACAGAATGTTGTGATCAACACGGTCAAACGCTGCCTTTAGATCTGTATAGATGGTATCCACTTGCATCCCGTTCTCTATGTTTTTGATACAGTGCGACGTAAACTCCAGTAAGTTAGTCGTGGTCGATCTACCGGGGTAGAAGCCATGTTGGACTGTTGAAATGTATGGCTTGAATTCACGGAATAAAACGTTGCCGACTAAAATCTCAAATAATTTTGATCCAGCGGATAGAGACGTTATTCCCCTGTAGTTCACCACATCGTGTTTGTTGCCTTTTTTGTAGACTGGAAACAAAGCCGACTTTTTCCAGCAATTAGGAAATACCCCTTGTAAAAACGATTTATTAAAAATCATTCTTAACGGAACACTGAGCGCGATGGCACATCTTTTCAAAACAATGGCTGGAATACCGTCAGGCCCAGCTGAAGAAGAAGGTTTCAGTTTTTCTGTGGCTTTGAGAACATCTTCGTTAGTAAAACTTAAATTACTCAGATTTACTACGTTATGAGGAACGTCGCGAAGGGCGCTCTGTATTTGAGACGTATTTGCAGAAGTCGAACTAAATACGCTCGAGAAATGTTTCTTAAATAAAGAGCCAATACCGTCAAGTGATTCCGCACTGTCATTTCCAAGAAACATGCTGTTGGGGAGTCCACTTTCTTTCCGCTTACTGTTAACAAATGACCAAAAACGTTTTGGATTTCGTTTGAGTTGTGATTGGGTGCGTAACACGTGTTGAGAGTAAAGAAAACGGTTGTAAATTTTATACTGTTTGCTAGCAGTAGTGAAGGATAGCTTAGTCATAGCGTTTCGTCGTCTAACGTAGTTGCGAAGTGCAGCTGCTCTTTGTCGTCTTAACTCTCGAAGTCGTCGATTGGACCATACAGGTTTCAGCCGTGTGCGAAACAACGGAACAAAGTTGCTAAATTGCAGTTTCAGTGTGTGTGAGAATATTTCTACTACACTATCAATATCAGTTCCGCGACTCAGCAAATTTTCCCAATTAATTGCGAGTAGAGCCCTCTGGAGACCTTCGAAATCAGTTTTACTGAAGTTAAGTTGCGCAGTTTCAGACAATTCTTTAAAACGAACTAGCTGAGGGCAAGCCAATGATACAGACAGTGGTGGATGATGGGGGTCGATACCAACTAACGAATCGCATGCTTCGATGATGGTACAGTTTGGTGCGGATTCGTCATTGACGAATACGAGGTCAAGAGTCCGATTTCGACTGTTCTTCACTGTGCTTAATTGAGTCATGTTATGTAAAGACATTCCATCCAACAACGCAATACTTGAACTACTGAAACTCGAATCCGAAGGATCAGCAAAAACGCTACCAGAGCGGCTGGCTTTCCAAGCAAGGCCAGGCTGATTGTAATCCCCGAAAAGCAAGTGAGCAGTGTTCGATTGAAGAGAGTTCGTAATAGCAAGCACCGAATCGATATGATTCTGAAGATTGCTGTTTGTTGGCTTTTCACACTAGAGTACCCCGTGTTCATACCTAGCGCAGTCGAGATAGATGGTATGGCCAGTGGTTCGAATCTGACCGTCGAGAACCTGTTGAAGGCTGGAACAGGCCGTTCAGAGAATCTAGTCTTCAACCGGTATAGATAGTGGATTGCAAGCAATTGGGTTTGCTCTGCGAACTATGTGCTCTGTAACCTCCGTTGTGGATCACAATGCACTTAAATTACTTTTCTTTAATTACTTTCTAAATATGAGAAGTATTAAGTAATAATTCTTGTTTCGCATTATTCTCACCATTAGGCTTACAAATTAGTTATTTATTTTATTATATTATATTTTTTATAATTTTGTTAAATTTAAATGTAAATACTATTTCTATTGAATTTGATTTAAAGACATACCAAAATCCCACTCCTGAAACCCCATCCTAACCACTACGACAGTAACAGTAAACATTGGCTGTCCTTCAACCCGGCACATTTGACGTAACTGTCATCTGTCAGATGAGTCAGCAGTTCCCGTCGAAAACATTGCTAACGTATAAATACGCTGGAAAACCCATAGAGCTTCTCCTTTCTGGAAACAGACATTCAATCTAGTAGTCGTATAACATAAAGTGATTTCTTAATAATTATATTAAGTTGACGATAAAGTGTTGGGAGTGCTGCAGAGAAGTTTTGGACTTCGGGCGGCTCGCACGATAAAATGATCGACAGAACCAGTGATCGCGCTGAAGCGGAGTGTTGGACCACCCACGGACGACTTCAGGTAGCACGGTAGCCAGCGGCATCGGCCAGGAGCCCCCCCCCCCCCCCAATAATCGTCGTCGATAACGCAATCGGTTGAAGTAAAGGATTCTATCTCTTACAGTGGAACTGTAGAAGGATCATCCCCAAAGTTGATCCATTCTAAGTTTTGATTGTTAAATACAAATGCGATGTATTTTTCTCCTGTGAAGCTTGCCTCATCTTGAATGTGGGCTCTAACTACGATGATTTCAATATTATGCGTCTTGACCGGGATACTCCTTACGGAGGAATACATCTGGGCATGCTTGGTATTCTCCTCAACATGTCAGAAGAGCAGAGTGAATATTCACCGTTTACTTCTTGTCCAGCATTGGAGCTGCGTGTTGCAGTTATTGCACGACACTTTCCTTTCAGTTTTGTGCTGTGTCTCTGCTACTCGCAGAGGAACTAATACACTTGCTGGACGAAAAAAAAGAGTGGTGAGTGGTGCTCTTGGTGAATTTGACAGATAACTGAATTTTCCTAAACATCTCTGTTAAAGTGGATTTTCAACTCTTCTGCGTTTATTAGGACTAAGACTGATTCGCGAAGCCAACAAAGTTAGGAACACTTCACTAAGACATTCAATGGAAACAATCTAGTTAATTTGGAAGAATCCTCATCATTAAGTCAGTATTACTGTATTTGAAGTTTCGAATTCTAGAGATTCAGGTTACCAAACAATCTACAAAAAACAATTTTAAGAAAGTTTTGAAAGACTTCAAAGACTGAATGAAAAAAAAAGGAAAGTATAGAAATGTTAATGAAGCTAATGCTAATGAATAACATTAAATCCTGAAAGCTTTTGAAAACCCTGCAGAATGTCGATAAATCTTTAGGTAGTGGCTCTCGAAGATACACCCCGTAGTTTAATTGGCTAAAACACCTTGCCGGAGTCAACGGAGATTGCGGGTTCGAGTCCCGGTTGGACAAGAGCAATTCTTTCTAAGTCTAAAGTCACACCTTCTATTCCCGTTCATTTTCGCATTCTCGCAAACTAAAAAATAGCCCACTTGACTAAACTCAAAAATACTGATTAATTGGAAAAGATGTTAAACTCTCAACGAGATCTTCGATCGGACATATACTTGGTCCATGATTCGAGTTAGTAAAATCGAGAAATCGGTGCAAACCAAAGAAATAGCGTTGGTCACTTTTCTTGATATAAAGGAGCATTCGATAATGCATCATATAGCTCAATGCGTTCCGCAATAGAAGCAAGGGGCTTGAATAATTTAAAATCTTCGAGAAACTGCGCTCAAGCTATCTTTGAAATAGTGACACATTCCCTTCAAACATTCACCTCAAAGTAATTAAATCAAGCCGCTATGAATGGGAGTCAGAATGGATGAGGCTGCGTCCAGGTTCATTTGTGCTTTACACTGATGGATCAATCATTGGGAAAAATACTGGAGCCGGAATATCAAGGGTTTTCAAGTTGAAATCCATACCATTATTGAATGTGTGAATATTTGTTTAACAAGGAAATATGGATTTGTGAAACTTTGCATGTTTTCTGACAGTCAAGCATGTACATCGGAGGCAAGTGTGGAAATGCATTCTTCCTTTGAGACAATTGGCCAGTAGGAAAGAAATCATGCTATACTCGGTCCTCGGCCATTCCGGCACCATTCTGTGGAGTCCCTGAATCAAGCTGGAACGTTATGGCTACATCTAGATAAACCAAAAGATTTATCAAACCGAGGGGGGTTGACGAGTGGACGAACGCACTCAACAGAATGTTGTTTTTGCCAGTTTGAAACTGAAAAGGCTCAACATATACTATGCATTTGCGGAGCATTGTTCAATCAAAGGAAGTCAGTACTCGGAAATTTAAATAATATGAAGATGTCTTGGAGAATGTGCTGGAATTTGTTTGAAGCCTTAAAGAAACAAAATTAAAAATCAAAACTAAGAAAGTTAAGACAACTTTGAAAATCATTCTAAGGCTTTTGTGAGATCATTGAAAAATCTGAGAAACACAAAAGAATTGAAGGAAAAAACCTGTAATATTGAAATCAATTATCCATACTGAATTCCTCTGCAAAAACCATTCACAATATTTACTCCATTTCTGCTGAGTCGTTCAATAAAAAAAAAAGTATTCGGATGAATCCTCATCCTCTATTCCGTTATTTCATGAAGAATTCTTCAAAGTTTAATTATTTTCAATTTAACTACATAATATTTAAGAATTCCTTAAGTGAAAATATGTCACAAACAAACTATGCCAGAAGTCATTTCTGGTATTCTGACGAAAAGTCTACAGTTTAACAGAAGTCATAATAATTAATTGATCACACGTGAAGTACCAGTGAACAAAAATTTAGAAAATGTATTGATAAATATTTCCTTTAATTGAGCAAAATATCAATCAGCTATTAATTTCAAAATAGAGAAGTCCACCCTCTAGCAGGCATTTTCTGTATGCAAACTTATGACTAACATTCCACTATGACAAACCGTTTTCACACGGCGGTACACACAAGGTTCCTTTTCCATACTGTCTGAGTCAATTTAGGCGGTTTTCTTTCTTTCGCCTGCCTTCTTGTAGGCTACACAGTCAGTAAGTCCAAGTATTTAGAACACGTGATCGAGAAGCGCACTTTCGAAGACTGCCATAGACTGCAAACGAAATGGTGCCAGTGGAACAGAATCGATAGAATTGGAATTCCTTTTCGTCGTGGCTACCACTCCGCGATGGTGCAGAATAAAATTCGAACACCTAGAATAATATTTTTCCGCCTATTGATTGCAGGTTGATCAAGCTACAGATGAATGCAACACTTTGTGACTACGTGACTGGACGATAAAGCGTTTTTTTCTTTCTCTCAGAAGAGCTGATTTTCCTACTTACCAGGCACTTTGTTATGATTGATATCGAAGGTGGTTCCGGTGGTTGCACCTGGATTGGCTTCTTTCACTTCCGGTAGTTTTTCCACGTGTTCAAAGTTTTTCGGATTGCGATAATCTTCTACCACCTAGGAGAAAATATTCACAGACAAAATACAGATAGATTGCGCACAGTACGACGGTCAGCACTAACATGGTCAATGTTGTTTCTCAAAAACACTGCTTCACTACACACCGTCGATTGGAAGTAAATTAAACGAATCAATGGAAGAATGCTGTTCGCAGTTATCGAAAACAATTTTCAAGATAGAAAAACAGATAAATTTTCGATCGAACAGGCGCGAGCGTCAAAGTTCGTTATCACAGTTGCAAGGAAAAACTCAGACTGATGTAAAACCGAAAAGGAACGGTAGGATGTTGTGTGTTTCCAGTACATAATGGGGCAGTAAGAAATAATTTTCTACTCCAGCCGGGCCGCGAACATGACTAGATAGGAGACATGTGGTCATATCGAAACCTTAGAAGTTCAGCACCTATGCAGCGTTTTGTTTATCGGTCATCGAGGGGCGAGGGGTGAGTCAATGGTTTGTTAGTGCTGGTTGTGTGCGAAATGGAAATGAAATTCTGCTAGCAATTGCCTGCGTAGGCAGTTGAGAGTTAAACAAACGTTTGGGAACGCAATACATTTGCGGGTATAGACTTGGTTTCCTTTTTTTCATTTTAAGTTTCATAAATCATTTCAGCAAGAAAAGAAATGAGATTTCTCAAAAATTCGTGCTAGTAAATTCTGCATTAATTCGCGTAATTTTACACTTCCAATCGACTGGTGCTCGGCTTTGTGAGCTACGAGAAAAACCAAAACAAAACGGACGAAAAATAAGACGATTACCTTGTTCAGCACAGCCGTGGCCAGCAGTTGCTCATACTTCTTGGGGCTGAAGTACGGCAAATGTTCTTCCGGCCGCAGTGGATGTCCGCTTTGGTTCAACAGTTCCGGCAGCTTGGCGACCTCGTCCAGGATTCGCTGCAGCAGCTTCCGCAGCTGGAAGTGCTGATCGCTCGGACTGTCGGGATACTTTTGGTTTTCGCACATTGGGAGATCTGTAAAATGATGAAAATTTTATTGTACGTTACTTTATAAACCTGTTGTGCTGTTTTTTTTTTTTTTGTTGCGATAGGGGTGGAAGAAGGAATGCTAGAACGTGTGCTCAATAAAAGATTTAAAAAAAATGGAATGACGCAGTTGAAGGCAAAGCTAAAAATAATTAACCTTTGTTGCCGGGGTGAAAAACATTGTCATCGTGTTGTGGCTTAGTTTTCACAGATGTGATTACATGCATGTTTGTGCTCCAAAGTTAGTGGCAGTAATAAAAGATGTTATAGGGTACACAGGAATTGAAATATGTTCTGAACTTAGAATATAATCAAAATTAATCTTTAGATATGACTTTAATGCATGTCAGAACCGAAAAAATACACACCACAATAACTGCACTTAGTTGAACGTGAGCAAATCACCAAAAGTTTAGTTTGTGCCGTAAGTGTGTTTCACAACAAACTTTTGTTTTTGGCCCCAGGCAGGGGCAACAAATTCAGGCGAAAAACTAATTTTGCTTTCGTTTGGCTTGTGTTTTGACTAACCGCTTTCACTGTTTGCTAACATGGAACGAAACAAAACGCCTCAGGCGTCGGACATCAGCAATTGGAGGTGCTTTTGAGCGGGTAAACTAGGAGAGAACGTATTGATCCACTGTCATAATCCAGCAAATGTTTCTCGTCTTTTCTTTACCACTTTTGCCTCTACTTTTGAAGATGGTTTAAATGGATTTTCAGGACGCGGCTCAAAACTGGCCGTTACATGGTGTTGATTTTCGATAAATAAAAGATCAGACCTTAGATCTAACTGTTTGCAAATGTCATCACAGGCCAAGAAATAAATAGGTATATAGATTTATGAGAAAGAAAAAAAATTATGCAATAATTCTATCATTTAAAAATTAGTAGAATTAAACTGAGAAAAAATTCTTTTCGTTATTATTTTTAGATTCTACTAGACGCTTAAAGAAAACTGACAGTAATAAACAAAATTATTAGCAAACGATAGAACTAGAAATTATTGTTCCATATCCTATTCGAAAATTTTTCCTTTCTTATAATAATTTGCACCGATTTTTTTATATTATAGTTTTCAAGGGAAATTTAAATCTTTTTTTCACAAAACTAATGTTTTCTAAAACTTTCAAAGTTAATCGCATGAATTGAAGAGGAGTTTCTTCTCTCTCTTTTGCTCACATGTTTTTACTTTTACGTATTCATCCATTCACTCTTGTTCTATTCTCCTTATTGCTTATCAGATGTATTATTCCACTGAGTTGTCATGAAATTGTCATCTAATCTTTTTTCTTATTTTTTTAATACGTAAATATCTCTTCCTTGCTTTCTACTACCTCTGCTTGTGTCTTGTTATTCTTTTTCTCAATCTCTCTCTTCCTCTTTCTCTCTATATATTTTCCATCATCTTTCTCTCTACCTATATCCTGCTCTCTCTCTATTTCTCTCTCTCTCTCTCTCTCTCTCTCTCTCTCTTTAAACTCTGTCGCCATCTAGGCGTTTTAAATTCTCTATTTAAATTTAGATATTGAACACCGTTTAACGGTAACTTGCAAAAGAAAACACCCATAAAGTGGAAGAGAGAGATAGAGAGAGAGAGAAAGAGAAGGAAAAAAGGCAGAGAAAATGGAGTAAAAGTAAAAATGGAGAGAGAGAGGAGAGAGAGAGAGAGAGAAAGGGAACATAGAGAAAGACAGTGAGGTAAAAGAGAGAAAGAGAAAAAAGTGTGAGAAGAAAGAGAGAAATGGGAGATAGAAAAAGGAGGTAGATTTTTTTTTTAATTTCAGAAGATTTAAAAGTTAATGTCATCTTTTTCTGTCTCTCTCTCTCTTTCTCTTTATATCTTTTCCATAACCTTTTTCCCTATCTCTCTTCGTTTTCTCTCTTCTTCATTCTTTGTCGCCAGGCATTTCAAATTCAAATAAAATAATGTAAACCAAGGTGAATCCCGTATTACGGTTACTTAGCCAAAAAAATAAAACTGCCCAGAAAGCGAGAAAGAGCAAGAGAAAGTACAGGGAAAGAACAAAAAAGAGAAAGAGAGCGAAGAGAGAGATGTAAAAAGGGATAGAGATAGAGATAGAGATAGAGATAGAGATAGAGATATAGATAGAGATAGAGATAGAGATAGAGATAGAGATAGAGATAAAGATAGAGATAGAGATAGAGATAGAGATAGAGATAGAGATAGAGATAGAGATAGAGATAGAGATAGAGATAGAGATAGAGATAGAGATAGAGATAGAGATAGAGATAGAGATAGAGATAGAGATAGAGATAGAGATAGAGATAGAGATAGAGATAGAGATAGAGATAGAGATAGAGATAGAGATAGAGATAGAGATAGAGATAGAGATAGAGATAGAGATAGAGATAGAGATAGAGATTGAGATAGAGATAGAGATAGAGATAGAGATAGAGATAGAGATAGAGATAGAGATAGAGATAGAGATAGAGATAGAGATAGAGATAGAGATAGAGATAGAGATAGAGATAGAGATAGAGATAGAGATAGAGATAGAGATAGAGATAGAGATAGGATAGAGATAGAGATAGAGATAGAGATAGAGAATAGAGATAGAGATAGAGATAGAGATAGAGATAGAGATAGAGATAGAGATAGAGATAGAGATAGAGATAGAGAGAGTAGAGATAGAGATAGAGATAGAGATAGAGATAGAGATAGAGATAGAGTAGAGATAGAGATAGAGATAGAGATAGAGATAGAGATAGAGATAGAGATAGAGATAGAGATAGAGATAGAGATAGAGATAGAGATAGAGATAGAGATAGAGATAGAGAAAGAGAAAGAGAAAGAGAAGAGAAAGAGAAAGAGAAAGAGAAAGAGAAAAGAGAAAGAGATAGAGATAGAGATAGAGAAAGAGATAGAGATAGAGATAGAGATAGAGATAGAGATAGAGATAGAGATAGAGATAGAGATAGAGATAGAGATAGAGATAGAGATAGAGATAGAGATAGAGATAGAGATAGAGATAGAGATAGAGATAGAGATAGAGATAGAGATAGAGATAGAGATAGAATAGAGATAGAGATAGAGATAGAGATAGAGATAGGGATAGAGATAGTGATAGAGATAGTGATAGAGATAGAGATAGAGATAGAGATAGAGATAAGAGATAGAGATAGAGATAGAGATAGAGATAGAGATAGTGATAGAGATAGTGA
>NC_073695.1:1521269-1523769 GCF_029784165.1 Wyeomyia smithii | reverse complement strand
TAGAGATAGAGATAGAGATAGAGATAGAGAGAGATAGAGATAGAGATAGAGATAGAGATAGAGATAGAGATAGAGATAGAGATAGAGATAGAGATAGAGATAGTGATAGAGATAGAGATAGAGATAGAGATAGAGATAGAGATAGAGATAGAGAAAGAGATAGAGAAAGAGAAAGAGAAAGAGAAAGAGAAAGAGATAGAGAAAGAGATAGAGATAGAGATAGAGAGAAATAGAGAAAGAGAGAAGAGATAGAGATAGAGATAGAGATAGAGATAGAGATGAGATAGAGATAGAGATAGAGATAGAGATAGAGATAGAGATAGAGAAGATAGAGATAGAGATAGAGATAGAGATAGAGATAGAGATAGAGATAGATAAGAGATAGGATAGAGATAGTGATAGAGATAGAGATAGAGATAGAGTAGAGATAGAGATAGAGATAGAGATAGAGAAGAGATAGAGATAGAGATAGAGATAGAGATAGAGATAGAGATAGAGATAGAGATAGAGATAGTGATAGAGTAGAAGATAGAGATAGGTAGAGATAGAGATAGAGAGAGTAGAGATAGAGATAGAGAGAGAGAGAAAAAGAGAAGAGAAAGAGAAAAGGAGAGAGAAAGAGAAAGAGAGAGAGAAGATAGAAGAGAGAGTGAGAAGAGATAGACAGAGAGAGAAAGAGAGAGAAAGATAAGGAAAGAAAAGGAAAGAGAGATAGAAAGAAAAGGGAAACATAGAGAAGATACAGCGAGAGTAGAGAAAGAAGAGAGAGAGAAAGGGAGAGAAATAAGTGGAGCCCCGTTTTACGGTCAATCTAGCAAAAAACGCCCAGAAATAGAGAGAGAGAGCGAGAAAGAGTAAAGAAAGAAATAGAAAGAAACAGAGAGCAAGAGAAAAAAGTAGGAGAAAAAGAAAGAAGGACAAAAAGAGAGATAAGAGAGAGAGAGAGAGAAGAGAATAAAAATGAGAGAGAAAAAGAGGAAGAAAACAGAGAAAGAGAAGAGAGAGGAGAGTGGTGGGCGGAAAAGAAAAAAGAGAGAGAGAAAGAGATAAGAGAGAGAGAGAAGAGAGAAAAAATGAGAGAAAAAAATGGGATTTTTTCTGATGGTTGAAAATAAAATAAAAATTTCAAATCATTCTGATGACGTTCTTATTTTATCAATTATCTATTATCAGATCTAGAAAAGACTATTTTCCGTCGATTTTTTACCAATTTTTTAGACTTCAAAAATTTTTTAGGATTGCTGAGTTTCGTTATAATTTTCGAACATTTTGATGATATTCTTAGATCAATTTGTAAGTAACTAAGCGTAAAAAACTAAAAACAATCAAGAAAGACAGTTTTTTAAGTAAAATTGCGTTTTACGGCAACTTAGGGGTGCCTATTAAATACTGAAAACATCGAGAGCGTCACGAAAATTGTTCACACTACTATTGAAATCAAAGCTGAAAACAAAACCAGTGTCAGTCTCATCAAACTAATCAACCATTACCTTTCTTGTTGTTGTTTGCGCGCTCGAGTACACAACAATAGGCCATCCGGAAGGGTAACTCTCAGTAGCCACGTATAAAACCTTGCATGCACAAATTTTTTCAGTTTTTCATAGCGGCCGGACCATCATAGGAAACCGAAAGACCGCGCACTAGCGTAGATCATCTTACACAGCGTTAGATTCTGAATCGCCGGTCTATGTGGGATGCACTGTCATATAGGCATGTTGCTTCGTAAAATATAAAATTAACCGTCCTTTTCAGGACGACAACAGGTTTTCAATTAGTGGTGATTTTACTTTCAAGAAACGAGGTGCATAGGAGGAAAATACAACACCCGTGATTGGGTCGCACTCCTTTTACAAAACGAATAACGAACAAATTGTCATAAAATTGGCAGACCGTCATTTTCGTTCTAAACTTATCCGTTTGTAGTGCTGTAAATAAAATGGAGTTTTACATTGGTCCGCAATGTTAAGGCGAGTGGCAAACAGACAAATTTTAACTGCTTTACAATTAAATTATTTTGGGGTGCTAAGAAGCGCCATTGAGCACAATAGTCAGAAACTGAATATATGGGGGAATTTGGATCTAGAGTTCGATAGCAATATTCTATAAAAAACAAATTCTTCAAAGTTGTTATATATTATAAAGCGCTCTTTGAAAAATTATCAAAAATGAGGTTGATCCTAATTTTAATATGTATCGAATAAATCCGTTTTTGACATAGGACTTCGTCTCACCGTGAGGGGTTTATTTTGAGATTTCTCTCGCATCTTGTGAAATATGATTTCACGTAATTGGCCTTTTCATCAATCATTCAACTGTTCCCGTGGAAATTATGGTCTCATGTTCATGCATGGAAGCAGCACAGGCAAATCCGATGTGAATTTGATCATGATCGTACGTTGATTCATTTCCGATCCATTTAAAATTCGAGTTTTTTTTTAGAACAGTCAATTACTAAATTGACCTTTTTGAATATTTGGACATTCTTAAGGAAAACGATTTT